>NW_027601181.1:0-57082 GCF_964058835.1 Carex rostrata
CGAAGAAAACAAATTTTTTTCATCACTTAATAATGAATCTGTGCTTGAACTTTGCTTATATTGGCTTAATTTAATTTCATTTGAATCAATTAATTGACTATCATTTAATTGTTCATTAGTCTGATCAATATTTTGCTGATTATTGCGTAATTGTAGAATGCTTTCAATTTTGTTTAATCTGTTCGTTAATGAAATTATAAGTTTAGTGACTTTGTCTACTTCTTCGATATGTAACATTATCTTATTGTATTCAGCTTTAGAAAGTAAATCATTCTTACGAAGATATTCTAAAAATAGTCTTATTTTATCTTCATTTGCTTTTAATTTTAATTTATAATCTTCTTTATTTAATTGTACATTATTCTCATTACTTAATTGATTATTTGATAAAATTTGATCGTTAGATTCCGATAAATCACTTAGCTTATTATCATTTAATTTATTTTTGTTAAACTCTTTATCATTTTGCGCACTTACTAATTTTTCATCATTAATTTTTAATTCATTTAACTTTTCTAAATTTTCATCTAATTTTGTAAAATTATTGGAGATTAATTTACTACTGTTATTACTGTTATTTAAATTAATACCATTCAATGACAATTTTCCAATCGATACCGGTGAAACTCGATTTGCATTTAGATCGCAATTCGTTAAGTTGTCAAATTGTTTAGCAATTGTTTTAACACTATTTGGTTGATTTAAATTTTCAAGCTCGTTTTTAATTTTGTTTTTTGTAGTTAATTGTTCAATTGTGTTCTACGAAAAAGAAATTGAAATAAAAAGGTTAAACTAAAAAAATTAATTTTAAATTTTTTTCAGAAAAATTTTAAATTTTAACTTACATTTTCGAATGGACTACATTTTTCTCTGAATGATAATCTGCACTCTTTAGGTTGTGTTTGTAGACCATTAGATTCATTTGTTTCTTCTTTTGTTTGCAAATCATTTAGTGAATTAAATGGAATATTTGAATAAATTGCTTTTGCTCTAAGTTCGTTTAATCTTTGCTCTTGTTCTGGAGTCAATTTTTTAATCATACTTAAATAATTAGGTTTAGCAGGTAATGAAATTGTAGGGAATTGAGTCGGCGAATCAGATGCAGAAACACTTGAAGATGAATCTGAACAAATAGAATCATTTGATGTTAATGAATAATTAATTATATTATTGTTAAATTTCTTTTGTTCACTAGTCGAAATTATATTTATTGATTTTGATTGATCTATTTGAGGTTGAATTTCTTTTGAAAGTCCTCGATGTCTTAAATAAAACTCATGAAGTGATTTCTGAATCACTTCTAGATCAGTTTGTTGATTAGATTGTTGCTCATTAGTAACTAAATTAGTAAAATTAACTAAATTTGTTGAATTAGAAAATTTATTAAATTGAGCCTCATTAAACTGCAACTGTGATGATTCATTAAAAGACGTAGTTTTTTTATAAAGTAAATTTTCTTTATCAATTACCTGTTGCTCTAATTGTTCTTTATTAGTCAAGGTATTTACGTCACCGCTAGAACTATTATTATTATTTGGAGTAGAATTATTTGAATCTTTAGCAACAATATAATAAAGTACACTAGCGCTCTCTTGTCGTTTTGGTTTTTCAACTAAAGAACTAATAGCAATTCCTGTATTAGGTAAAGCTTGACTTTTTGCTAACTTAGTTTTTGAAACATTTGTAGTCGGAAATTGAGATCCAGGAAATGAAAATTGTTTCATGTAAGACGTGTTTTTGTTATTGACTAATGATGAACCTGAGTATAATTTATTTAAATTATTTGATGTTTTAGAACAATTGCTTAATGGAGGTGAATTACATGTATTTATACTTGAGCCACAGATTGCAGAATTAAGTGAACTTAAGGATGAATTAGTTATTGTTTCAGAAGATGCAGTATAATAATCGGAAGTTGATGAAGATGTTATGCCAGTATAAGCCGATAAAACTGATGTCGAAGATGACCAATTATCTGATTTTTGACTGCTTAAGACATAATTATTTGAATTTGAATTTATGTTCTGATAATCTAGGTCTAAATGCTGATCGACATCTGAAAAATAGCCGTTTCGCTGATTAAATAAATTAGTTTCTTGAAAATTATTATTTTCAAAATTTGTTAAATTAGTCCATTTATCAAATCCAGTTGTATTATTTAAATTTGATGAATTAATTACTGCACTGTATTTGTTATTTTCATTATTTGAATTTAATAAATTTTTCTGAGGATGATTGTTTAAATTTAGATTACGATAATTGTACTGTTGATTAACATAATTACGGTTATTTAGAACACTAATACTATTTCTTTTATTTTGAGAAAAATCAAACGCAGATGTCGAATTGAATCCACCATTATCTGATGGCGATAATCGATTACTAAACGTTATACTTTTTCTTTTTTCCTCATTTTTAGTTATTGGTATACTTGGAAGTTGACGATTATAATTTGGATAATTAGTTAAATGGTTATTAATTAATGGTTGATGAATTGGCGGCCGAAGGCTTGAATTACGAATTGGTGGAGTTGGAGGAGGTGAATCTTCATTATTAGAATCTTTAAGTATTGATTGTTCATTATTATGATCTGAAACTACAGTTGCGATTTGAGCGGTAGTCAAAAGAATTGTATCATTAGTTGCTAAAGAATTCGACTTCATTTTAAGATCACTAAATGAACCAGTTAAAATTGGTTTATGCATTTTGCAATTTATGTAGTTTGATTGTTGATTATTAAATTGATTTAAATTCAATTGTTTCAAATTATTTGACGAATTTAAATTGCTTTTTTGATCTAAATTAGTCGTTTGATCTAAATTAGTCGTTTGATCTAAATTAGTCGTTTGATTTAAATTTTCTGTTTGATTTAAATTTTCCGTTTGATTTAAACTATTTAATTTATCATTTGTTTGAGTTGAGGATTGTTGTTTAACTGGCAAATTAGATTCTGAACGATGAGCTTTTAAAATTTTAAATGATCTTCTTAATTGAGGATTTGTTGAAGATTGACATTTTTTATTTAGAACGTTTTTTGAATTTAACAAACCATAGAATAATTTACTAACTGAACTACTATTTACTGTTGAATCACATTTGGTTTTTTCAATTGATGTATTTCCTGGCATAGTTTTTATTCTTAATTAAAACAGAATTATTTTTTTAAATCATTTAAATTAATTAATTAAAGCCTTTAATTTTTGTTGATTTAAAGAAGATAATTATTCTAAAAAAATATTAATTTATTGTTTTGAATATGCAAACAACACAAACTATTAAGAACTTTTTTTTGTTTAATCAATAACAAAATTATTTGTTTAAAATTAATAAAATCTTAATTTTAATAGAATACGAATATTTTTAAATTCTATATATTAAATTCTTGATTTTAAAGTTGTAACCTCTTAAAAAAGAAACTCATTATTAAAAGTAAATTAACTTAGGTATTTTAAGAAAAGATAACTTTTTTTTTCTTTTCTTGATAAAATATTAAGTTTTTGAAAAGTTTGTTAATCTTTGCTTGTCACTATCACACAGAACTTTTTGATTAAAAGTTCTTAAAAGAATTTTTTTTTAGAAAAGAAAAAATTTTAAAAGTCAGATTTTAATCTTGATTAAATCTTGTTTTTAACTAGTAATCTTGAATCCATCAATTTTGATCTAAATGTGAACTATAGAAAAATAAAAGAAAAATTAATTTTTACCTTAACAAAAAAAATAACAGGATTTTTTATTTTAGAAAATTATTAGAAAAAAATTTTTTTAGAACCCAAATTTAAGAAACTTGATCAATAACTAAATTAGAAAATTAATCTAATAAAATTAAAATTAATAATTATTTAAATAAAATCAAGTTAAATTAAAATTTTTTTTTAATTGTAGAATTTTTTTAGTTCAGATTTTATAATTTTTAATTGAACACTTAAATGTGTTTTAGATTACAAATGAACGAATTTAAATTTAACAATTATTAAAATAAATTAAAATTTAAATGAAATTATAATTAAAAGATATTAGTTATGTAAAAAAAGACAAATAGTAGATAGGATAAAAAAATTTTTAATTAAAAACTAAACAAAGAAATTGTGACTTTAATTAAAGTTTAATTAAACTTAAATTAAGGTTTAATTAAAGTCACAATTTATTAATTATAATTAATAAATTTCAAAATGCTTATTTAAAGCATTTTTATGAATAAAGTCCAAAATTTTTTTAAAAAGATAATTGTTAAACTAGATTTAATTGGCACAATTATAAATAATTTTTGTGTTCAATTTTTAAATTAAACTAATTTTAAGTGGTTTAAAACAGTAAATTTAAATTAAATTTAAATTTATTTGAATTCATAAAAATTAAAATTAAAGTGAAAAAAAATTCTCAATACCATTAACAGTAATATTATTAAATAATTTAAATTAAAAAAAAATCATTAAACAAAGATTTAAGACATTTAGGAAAGGGTCAAGCAAATTAGAACTTTAATTAGCATTGTTTAAGTATAAAAATTAGATTTTTTAAAAGATCTTTTTTCAAGAAAAATTAAAATAAAAAAATCTTTTTTGACATTTATAGAACAATAAAATTTAATTTTAAATCAAATAAATCACATTTATAAAGTAATCGACCTATATTTACAAAGAATGTTAAAATTTATTTGTCTTAATTTAAATTTATAGTTCTAAGAATATTTTTTGAGTAAATGAAAATTCTCATTAAAGAGATGTCATTTTTTATTGTTCTAATATTTATTAGAGAGGGCAAATTAAGAAACATTACCTTCTTAAATCTAGTTAACAGTAGAAAAAGTAGTAATAATTACAATTTAAATTGTAATTTTTTTAAAAAAACTTTAATTTAAAAAATAGGTACGATTTGAATTGTTTTAGATTTATAGGAAATTAACATTTTATCATATGATATAAAATAAGCCATTTAAAGAAATCACATTTAAACAAATATTTTTTTAAAATTAGACAGTAAATTGAATTTAAATTAATTAAAAAAAGATAAAAATTACCTTAATTTTAAAATAATGATCAAACTAATAGAACATTTTTAGAGTAACCTTTTAAAATAGAACACTTAAGATCAACAAATTTTTTTTAAACGTTCTAATTTTTTAATATTAAATAGAAAAGTAAACTGAATTAAGAAATGAGATATTGATTACTAAATTTTATTTAAAAAGAAGATTTTTGATTCTAATTTTTAATCAAATTAATTAATTTTTAATTTGATTTTTTTTTAAATAACTCTTCATACACACACAAAAAAAAAACAAAGGCAAATGAACTACCTTAAAAACAGGAGATTAGAAAAAATCTAAAGTCCAAATGGTCTATTGACCAGCAAAGTGTATCTTTTTGATATTCTAAACAAAACAAAAAAGTTAAGAAAAAAAAAAACTTGGTTTCGACTCAGACCATTTCTTAAACATATAAGAAACCGGTTTTTAAGCTGTATTTTAATGATAAAATTATATTCTAAGAATATACTCTTTTTATTCTAAAGAACGTTTTATTCTAAAGAACTTTTTTTTATTTGTATTTTAAAATGTAAAATATTGAAAAAGTCACTTATGAAATAGAGTCTTAAGTTTAAAAAAAATCCTATAAAAAGAACATTTAGAAAATAATTTAAACAATGTAGAATTATCATTTAATTACTTTGGATTGAAATACACTGATATATTTGATACATCATTGAAATACACTGTAGATATATTTGATACATCATTGTAAATGTTTAATTTTTATTTAATTAAAAAGATATATGGTGAATTTAAACTAAAATCTGTCCTTTTAAAACAGATCAAATAATCATATAGAGTCTATAGACATTAGTTTACTTGAATTAAAGTACTATATTCAGATTGTTTCTATAAAAATAAGATCAATAAATTGATTGTAATTAAATTTGATTAGACCACAAATTACTTTTTAAATTAATCAACTGTTAATCGTTTTTGAAAAGGACCTAGTTAAAGTCATTATTTAAAATTAATTATTCTCAAAATGCTTTTTAACACTTTTATTTTTAAAAAAAAAATTTTAATGATCTTTTTTATATATTTAAAAAAAAGGCTTTAAAGTGCAGAAAAAAGTTCTAAGATGATATAATTTAAACTAGAACACACCTCGTTATATGCAAATTTAAAATTAGTTAAATTATTAATTCTAATGTGTTAATTTAGATGTATTAAATGTAAAATTTAGTTTAAAAAAAATATTATAAAAATTATTTCTAAATAATTTTTGTTAAAATGATGAACATTGACCTTATCGCTTTAAAAGAAAAAAGTTTAAAAATTAAATGTTAAGAACTTTTGAATCAAAAGTTAAGAATCTTAAATTTTAAAGAAACTAAAATTTTCCATTACTCTTTTTCCTAAAAAAAAATCATTTGATTAAATTAAAAAGTTTAAAATAAGGACTTTTTAGAATTTTTAAGATTTTTTTTTAAAAACTTTTTTTAACATTCAAAAAAAACTTTTTTAATCAAATAGATCTTTAAGATTTTAATTATTCTATTTGTTAGTTTATATTTTATAGGTCAAAATTGCTTGTACATAAGTTTATTGATTGTTTAGTTACAAAAGACTTTTTTAAACTTATATTCAAAAAAAGTTTTAGAACTTGTGGTCTAAATGATCATAAATTTGATTGATTTAGTTTTGATACTAAAAGAAATGTTATAAAAGTGGTCATTATTGCATTAATACTAGTCAATACTAAAAGAACTTAATTGAGAAATTTTATTAAAATCTTTTAATTAAAAATCTCAAATTCGTATTAACACGTATCAAACATTAATTTTAATTTTATTTTCTGATTTCAAATTTGTTAATCGTACTAGTTTAAATGGCATTTTAAATATTGTCAAATTGTTAAACACTTTATTAAGAAAAATAATTAATTTGTTTAAATTTATTAAAAATTAAAAATTCTATATAATAAAATTAAAAAAAAAAGATTAATATACAGAGTTAAATTAATTTTATTAAAAATTAGTTTAAATTAATAAATCGTAATTTTTAAATCATTAATTGAAAAAAAAAGTTATTTTAATTAAAAATCTCGATTTAAAATGATTTTTATTTTTTGACTTTTAAATTTTATAGATTTTTAATTCATAAAATAGTTTAGCTAAAAAATTCTTAGAACTTCTTTTTTTAATAAAAGTTTTTTATTAAAAATAGCGATTGATTTTAATTTAAATAATTGAATTAAAATTTTAAAGTAATTTAAATTTTTTAATGGAAATGATCCATTAATAGTAATTAAGGAAAAGTTAATAACTATAGTTACAACTACTATAGTAGTTATGAATAGTAAATTAATAATAAATTAATAATAAATTAATAGTTAATTAATAATAAATTAATAGTAAATTAATAATAAATTAATAGTAAATTAATAATTAATTAATAATTAATATATTTAATCATTTATTAGAAAAAATGTTTTATAATAATTTTTAGCTTTAAATTATAATTTTAATTTACAAAATTTGTAAAAATTAAAGTTGTAATTCTTAAAAAATCACTGATTTCAGTGGTCACTTATAACCTTAATTATATGTAACTTTAGAACTAAATTTTGCTAATTTTAATTATTAATTTTATGTCATTTGGTAGATTTTTTAAAACTATTTAAGATCAAGTTATTTAAAAAAAAATCTAAATTTAGTTTTCTTAGATTGTACAAAAATAAAAGATCTTTTAAACTGGTACAATAAGTAATTCAATTAGACTATTTGCAATCATTTTTGTTCAAAAGGGAAAGTTCTAAATTGAAAAAACAAATTTATAATTAAAATCATGATTAAAGTTTTATTAAAAATAACCCTACTAAAAGGATGGAAAATCTTTAAAACGTATAAAAAAAAGAACTTGACAATTTTTAAAGTTCAAAATTTAGATTTTAAGTACAAAAGTTTAAAAATTAAGAAAAAAAATCTTAACCAGTTTATTAAGAAGTATTAAATCTTATAAAGTTACTTCCTTTTAAATAAAAAAATTATTTAAAAATATTTGTAAAATTAGTTAATTTAGTTCACTAATTGATTTTTTTTTTTAATTTTTATACGAGAATTTACAGGAGGATGAACATATTCATCTTCTTTATGTACATGCATTTACCAATTTTACCTAAATTAAAACAATCTATTACATAATTAAGGAAATGTTATAGGAAAATTTTGCTAATACAGGTGAACTATTTTTAATAAACTTGTTACTTAGTCTTTTTAACCAATAACTCCAAAAAAGATACAAAATAAAGAAAAGAAGAATAGTTCTTTAATATTGTTTAAGATCAAAAAGATATCGAAATTTTTTTATAGAAAAAAAAAGAAAAGATTTTAAAAAAAGACAGTTTTAAGGAAAAGGCCTAATGTTGAAGAAGATAAGATGTTAAACATATTTTAAAGAACATGTTCAAAAAGAATATGAAAAATTAAATGCAAAAAAAAAAAATTTTAAATAGCTAATTTAACTAGATCTATATAAGAGTAAAGTTAATTTAACATTACCTGTTGTTAAATTCAAGAAGCCAAAGAAAAAGATTTTTTTTTAAATTAAAAATTATTTGTAAAGGTAGAGTATAAAATGCACCGGTATATTATTTTAATAATTTAGAATATAGAACTTTAAATTATAAAGACTATAGAAAAAATCTTATAAAGGATTTTAAAATTTTAATTTAAAATATTTAACCCTTTAGAACTCAATTAAAGAATAGTAGTTGACTTTTTTCTTTTTCAAAGACATATATTGAACCCTTTCAAAATATATTACTGCAAATCATAAAAGATACTGAAAATCTACTGAAGATTTTATAGAAAATTTTTCTTAAAAAAAAAGATTTGATCGTTTAAATTAAAAGTTCTAATAATTTTTAAATTGTACTTCGTTTTTTGTAGAATTAAATTGTCTTCCTTTAGTTTAAGAGACTTAAATTTCTTTCATTATATCTGAATTATTTTTTTTTAAATATTTTAGAAAAGAATTTAACATCTGAATAGTTGATTATAGAAAAAATCATATAAAGAAGATCAAAAACCTAAATTTGATTTGATACAATTCATTTAAGGAAAAAGTTTAAATTTAAATCATGATAAAAAAGATGAAGATAAATCAAAAAGGGGGTAAATAAAAAAATGAGTATTAATTTAGATTATTTTTTTTCATTTCAAGAAAATAAGACAAAAATAAATGCTTAAAGATGATTAGTTAGATGTTAGAAGATAATGAAATAATATTTTAAGAACTAATAAAAAAGAAAGTATATTATAGGTTCAAATTTTCTAGGAAAGATCTAGTTCAAAATTTTAAATGATTCATTTTCAAGTTAAGACGACATCTCATGTACTAAAAACGTGTTTTCCATTACAGTAGTATATCTAACAAAAAATTAACGCTTTTTAGATTTAAAATCTAAGATTTTTTAAATTGTATAAAAGAACATTGGTTAAATTTAGAACTTTTTTAATTTAAATTTAAAACTTAAATATTAAACTTAAAAAGATTATAATTCTAATCTTATCAATACAATCAGTTTAGTGAATTAAAAATAAATGATAAAAATTAATTATAATTTTAATAAAATTATTTTATATTAATTATATTGTATTTAAATTATATCAATTAATGAATTTTGATAAAAAAAATTTTAAACTTTTTAAATTATTAAAAATATTTAAAAAAAATTAGTAATTAACAGATCATCATTAATTTCAAATGATTAATTGCTAATTAACCATTCAGTAATGACGCCTATAATTTAAAATTAATTTTTTAAAAAATATATTTAACTATTAAAAAGATGTTTTAACTAAAAATTTTTTACCGTGTGAACCTTTAAATTTGAACGCAAATTATATCCGGTAATAAAATAAAATGAGATCTTAAGAATGTAAATGCAATAAAACACGTGGCAATGACGTGACAAAAGAATAAATTACAATTTAAGATAGAAATAAAGAATATAAATAGAATAAAATTTTATTTTTTTAATAAAATATTAATTAAAAAGTAACATCACTAAAAAAATTTGCTTTCACAAAAGAAAAAAAATTTTTTAGCTCTGAACTTTTCAAAAAAACATTTCTTTACCTTTTTAATTAATCTAATTTTTAAACCTTTTTAAAAAAATTTAATTAAATCTCTTAATTAAACCTATAATGACTTTATAATTAGCATTTACTATTATAATAATATCAAATAATTATTTGATACTTAGATTATTTTTAAAACTATGATGTCTAATAGATATTTTCTATAGAACTATAAAATACTAATCAAATTTCATATAAAAAAGTCTAATTTATTGGTACACTAATATCATTAAAATATTTAATTAAAAAACTAATTCTTTTACTCTAATGATGATCTTAATAATATAGGACAGCAAAATTTTTAATATAAATTTTGTTACATGTATAAAAAATATATTTAAATTAGCTTTAACTATGATTTAAGTTTAACTAACAAAAAAAAATTAAATTAAATTAAATTAAATCATAAAGAATTTAAAAAATGACAATTATAAAAAGGCCATTTTTAGAAGAATTAAAAAATTTTATTGTACAAAATTGTAAAAGTTTTAAAAAAAATTCTAAAATTTCTCTTATTTAAATTTAAAAGTTCTTTAATAAATTTAAATAAAATTCTAATCAATAATTAGAATATGTTCTTAGTTTATATAGAATTCAAGTTAAAAAAAAATTAAAAAAAATTAAAAAAAAAAAAAAATTAAAAAAAATTAAAAAAATTAAAAAAAATTAAAAAAAATTAAAAAAATTAAAAAAATTAAAAAATAAAAGTTAATTAAAAAATTAAGCTTTTCAAAATTTTAAGAATTAAAATCAACACAAAATTTTTTAATAAAAATTCTTATGCAATTAATTAAAAAAAAAAAATATTAAAAAAACTAGATTTTAATAAAATTGTACTATTTTATAAATTCTAGAACTATTTTATAAGTTCTATAAAATAGAACTTTCAATAAAAAAACGCTTCAATATAAACTACAATTAATCAAAAAAAAAAAGCAAAAAATTAATTGAATCAATTGGTACAAAATTTAATATATTAAAGATTGCACTTGATGATATCAACTTTTTAAGCACACAAAATCAATTTTTAAGTAATTAGTTTAAAATTAATCATTAAATTTAAAATTTGTAAAAAAATTTTAGTTAACAAAATATTTTTTAAAGCATTATTAAATAATTTAAAAAAGTTTTTTTAGAAATCAAAAATTATTTTTTAAATTTAATTTAATTCAAAAAAAATTATAGAACTTTTTTCAAAAAATTGAATAAAAAAATTTATAAAAACATAATCAAAGATTGTAATCAATTAGATCAAGAAAGAATTTTTAAGAAATTTATAGAAAAAACTTATAGATTTATTAAATTTTGAAAATTAGTTTAAATAATTGGTTTGAAAAAAATGAATTGCAGAAAATGAATCAAAAAATAGGTTTAAATTGGTTCAAAACTGTCTTTTTTGTAAGTAAATAATGTCTTAAAAATTAGAATCAAAAAACAATTTGTTACAAAATCGTAACTGTAAAAAAAGAAAATGAATCAAAAATAAATTTAAAATTGACCAAAAAAATGATCGAAATCTATTAAGAACCAGTCACAAAAAGCAATTTTACAGAATTCAAGATAAAATTTGGAAGATTTAATACGCTTAAAAGTTCTTATTGTAGTTCTTTAAAAAAAATTTTTGATTTAAAATCATATTTCACGTAAGATAATTTGTGACTTGTTGCTTTTAAAGAAATAAACTTCGAAAAGAACTTTTTTCTTTTAAAAGAGAACATTTGGTCAAAGTTTAAAGAAACTTTTTACAAAATATAAGTTATTAGTTTGTAAAAATTACGAAAGCTCATAAGGACATTTGATTTCAATTTTTTTTTAGAATTTAACTCAAAATTTGACCAACAAAAGAGGGTAATAAAACACTTACTCTTAAATAAGTTCCAATTAAAATTAAAATTTATTAGCTTGTTTGTAATCTAGTTTACCTAAATCACAGTTTTAAATAAAAAAAAAATTTTAAAAAGCATTAAATCTAATAAAATTTAGTTTACTTTCTAAAAAAAGTTCGAATTTTTAAATTAAAGATTTAAATATAGAATTTAAGAACTATTCAAAAATAGTGACTTTAGAGTGATATTGGTACTAAAGTAGGTACCTACTTTAGTGTTCTAAATTATTACCACTAGTAAATTACAATTTACAGTTTTAGAAATTAAATTAGAACCTTCATATTTTAAAACCTATATTCTAGATTTACTAAACATTTCTAAAAATACTGTTCACCCAGTTTATTTAAAAATGTTTGATACCATTTCCTTAGTTCTTGTTAATTTAAGAAAAATCATTGTTCACAAATTTTAATTACAAAAAATAGTTTTCAAACTTTAAATTTTAAAGTACAGAACAAGGTGGAATTTTTAAGATCTTTTCTAAATTTCTTTAAAAAAAAACTGAAATTATTTAACACAATTTAAAAAGATGGACAATTTCTTAAATCATGTGGTTTATAATGAAATTTTATTAAATTTTGATATAATTTTCTGATAAGTAATCTAAAAGAAATTTTTTCATTGTAAATGAAATTTAAAAGGCTATTTAGAATTTGTACTACAGGAAAATATAAAAAGGGTTTTTATCAAAATTTTTTCAATAAAAGTACAATGTTCAAACAAATTATTATAATCAACAATTGTTAATTAAAATAATTGAAATGAAAATAAGTAAAGAATTAAATTTTTTTTTTGAATTTAGAAAATTTTCAAAATTTCCGAAAAAATTATTTGTCTAGATTTTCTTTGAAATTCATTTACATCATTAATAAAAAAACAACTTTAAATCATATTAACAAGATTTTAATAAATTAAAAGCAGATCAAAAGTATATCCTTTAAACAACTAAATTAGTACCTGTAATTTGTTAATGTAATATAACACTTAAGAAAAAAATACGTATTTAGAACGTTTAGAACTTCTGCAAAAATGATTTTAATATAGAACTATTCTTTAAAACTATTCTATAAAATATTTTTCAAAAGTATGGTGATTTGAAAGAGCTACACATGCAATTTCTAAAAAAATTAAGAGAAAAAAGCACATGACCACAAGAGACTAAATTCTGAATTTAGAAAACTAATTTCTAATTTTAAAATAAAAAGAAAAACACTTTCTTCTTCTTATCTTCGAACAATATCTTGCTTTTTTCTTTACCTTTATAAGATGGTTTTATCTTTAAATTTTTTGAAAAGATTAGTTCTTGTTTTTTTGGTTTTTATGAATTAGTTTTTTAATCTTAAACTATTAATCTTATCAAAAACTTTGAATCATTTTTTCTTCATTTAAAGTTTAAAAATTTAAAAAATTTAAATTAAAAATTAAAAGTATTTTAAAGAATCTTATAAAAGTTAAAAAATTAAGAAAAAATTAAACTATAAAAATTTTTTAGAACTTACAAGTTTAAACTTGCAAAGACACACTTCTTAACTCTTTTTACAAAAAAATAGCCTTTTGTCATATACTCTTTGTTAATTTTACCAAAATTATATAATTAGAACTTTTTTTAAATAAAATTTTCAAATTCTTTTTACCATATACATTTTAAATCAAAAAACAAAATTATTCAAAATTAAATTGATTTAGTTTAAATTTTAAAAAAGCATACAATTTTTTAAATTTATTATAAGAACTTTTTTTAATTTCGTTAAAAGAACTTGTTTTTCATTTTTTGATAAGAACTTTTAGAAAAATTATTCAGATGATTTTCGATACTGTTATTTAGAGCACAAAAATGAGAAATTTAATAATTAAAAAAAAACCATTTAAAACAATAAAAAAACAAGCGTTGACTTTGGAAATGATTAGTAAAGAAAATTTAAAAGTAACAAAAAATAATTTAAAGAAAAGTGGCTATCTTAAACAAAAAAACATGTATTCTAAAAATTTAGAACTAACCACTTTATTGAATAAGAGAAGAGAGAAGAATTAAATTTTAAATTTAAAAAAAAAAAAAAAATGTTTAAAGTTTGAACATTTTTAAATGTGTATATGTTCTAACTTAGAACTTCTATTGGACACTTATTTAAAAAAAAATTACCTTTCAACTCCTCCTTTCTCTCTACATAATTCGACTAAAATTCGATAGAATTCTATTTTTTATTGGAATCTATAGTTAAGGATACATTATTGAAATAGTTTTTTGTTGCTTTTAAAGTGGCCTGTTAACAATTTTCAAGTTATATATACTTTTTGGTTATACTCAGGTAACCACTTAAACGGTAACTAGAGGAAACTATAAACAAATTTTTTGATACAATTAAAACATGCGCAAAAAAGTTAAAAATCTTTTTAAGTTCCTATAAAGAATTTTAAAAAAAAAAATGAAAAAAAACTTTCAATTCATTTTTTTTTTTTTAATTTTTTTAATTTTTTATTTAAATGTCATTAATCTTTACTGACTTCTATAATTAAATAAAAAAAAAATTCTTTAAATGCTTTTTCTAAATCCAGATTAAATATTATTTTAAGAAAATTATTTCAAAAAAAAATTTTAATTAAAAAAAAAGAGGAAATCTTTCTCATTTTTAAAAAATTTATTGAATTTTTCTAGTTCTTAAGAATTTGATTGCTCTTTTTTTGACCTTTTGCTAAATTGATCTACTTATTTCAGAATGTGCAATTAGGAAAAACCATTTGCACATCTTTTTTTCTTAATTTTAAATATTTAAAAAATTATGTACTTTAATGAAAAAATTTTTAATTATACTTTATTGAAATGGATATTTAGCAATATGCACGATTTTAAAATCGGTATTCTAATTTAAAATTTTTGATTTTTTAAAATTTAAATTAAATTTAATGTATTTTATTTAAATTTAATTTAAATTCTAAAATTTTTTAAGTTCTTTAGTTCGAAAATTAAAAATTAAAAATTAAACTATTCTTTATATTAAGCCAAAATTAAACTAAATTTAATTAGAACAATTTTTAAATTTAACATTTAAATTGCTACTATCAATTCTGATTGCTGTATTAAAATTTAAAGTATAAATTTAGATTTTATTAATAAGATTAATAATCTTAGATTATGTAAGTCCAGAACTTAATTCTGTGTAAAAATAAAAATCAGATTTTAGTTTTTTTAAATCATAATTATTCAGAACGTAATTGTCCAGATGTTCAACAAGAAATTTGTTAAAATTACTTTTTAATTTTCGTTAATGGTTTTTTTATTAAAATTTTTATCTACTTAATTTTAAAAAGTAAAACAATTTAAGTGATTTCTTAAAAAAGATTTAAATTCGATTTTTTCGAATGCATTTTTTAAATTATTGAACGATACTTTGCATCCGACGATAAATTTAAATCCCTAAATGATTTCTTATCGAAAATTTCATGATGAATGTAATTTAATGAAATATTAGAAAAAAAAATTAATTTTTTAAAAAAAATTTTTTTAGATTTTTTTAATATATTTTTTTTTAATTTAAAAAAAAAAGTTTTTCTGATACTTTAAAAAACAATTAGGGACCGTTACTTTTACTTTCATCAATACTTTTTGTTAATAATTTAAATTCTAAAAAAAAAAATTTTTAAACTATTTTTACCACTCGAAATGATCGTCCATTTCTAAAAACAGAATGTAAAAACCTATAAATTTTTTTTTAAATTAAAAAAAAATTCTACAATTTATGCCTTTGAATATTCTAATCAAAAAGTATCATGATACTTTGTTAAAATCGTTTTAATCTATCAAACTAATATTCTAAACTGTTTTTCCCCACTACTATATGATCTGATATAGTAGATAAAAAAATTTTAAAAAAACCAATTGTATCCTATGCAACCATATAAAATATTGTAATGGAAAAAATATTGTTACCTTTTTTGTCTAGACAATTTAAAAAATTATATTTTTTAACTAGTTTTATTTTAATAATTTTAATAATTAAAAAAATACAGAACATGCTTCTGTGGAAACGGTCTGAATTTAGAAGAAAATTTTATTCTTGATAAATTAATTTTGGTTGTGAGAAGAAATTGATTAAACATCTAAAATTTAAAAAAAACTAAAATAAAAGGCAAAAAATTTGATCTATTTAATTAGAAAAATAAATTTAAAATTATTTAATTAAAGTTAAAATTTATTAAAATAACAAGACAATTTTTGAAATTTTAAATTCTAATTTGCTTCTAAAAATTAATTTTACATCTAATTTCGTACAAATGGTTTTTTTTAAATACTGCATAATTATTTTACAAAATATTTACAAAATAATATTCTTTAATATAAGAACAATTAAAGTGAAGATAGGATATCTTTACGTTCTCTACGTTTTTGTGATTCTAATATCTTTAAATCATTAATCTCTTTTTGCAGACGTTGTTGAAGGGCAAAGTTCTCAATACTTGCAATTTGTAATCTTGAGCTCTTAATTTCTCTTCTATATCAGCTAATTCCATTTCTACGATACTTAATTTGTTTAATAAATTATCATTATTACTCGATCTACTGCGACCAGTTTCGTTTTGCTCTAAAGATGCAACTGCTTCAGCAGCTGATTCGCTTTCATTTGCTCCTATATCATATTGATTCAAACCAGATGTACTTGCTTGGTCTTGAATAGTTGATGTTAAATTCGAATTAATTTCTTGACTCATTAGCATGCTCTTTGAAAATTCGGTTACATAATTACTGGCAGTATTACTTTCATCACCTTCTTTGTTTAGACCCATTGACATTCTACTCAAATCGTCTGATTCATTTGCGCGGGTATCTTCATCATCTGAGCTACTTAATACCTGAATAGTTGATATATGGAAATAATAATTAAATTAATAAACTAAGGTTAACGTTAGATTACTAAATTGAATTTAATAAATTCTCTCTTACCTGACCAAATAGATCATGTTCACCATAATTAAACTGATCATTACTTTGTGAGTTTGCATTCATTGCAGAAGTACCCGGTGATGGTGCACTACTATTTGGTGCCGTATTTAGCTTTGTTGGATCTTGTTTTTCATCATCTGCGTCTACAACTTCATATCTTACTGAATCTGCTTCATTGTCTGTTCTAAATAATCTCTTAACTTCTTTTTCTATTTCTGGTACATCAACAGTTTTCTTTTTAAAGTCTTTCTAAATCGTTTTTTGCGAACATTTTTAAGTGGTGCTGTTATACCATGTGCATATATAAAACGTTTATCTTTAATATCTAATTTTTTTTCATCTAATTTCTTATCATCTTTATTTAAATCTTCACTTTCTTCCATGCAGACCATCATTTGACAAATATCTGCTGTTTTGTAAAAATTTTTTTTATCTAAGGTTTTATGTGATTCAATTATACAAGGCAAATCAACAATTTTACTTGGCAAAATCCAATTATCAAATCTAATTGTACCATGTTTCATATCTGGTTCAATTTGAATAGATAGACGATCTTTTAAATTAAGTACACCTGATGCAACAACTGATTTTAGAGCAGCTGCTGGGGCTGATGGCAAACGTAATATAAATTGATTTTCAACTTCATAGTTACCATCTTCTTTAAATGCACTAACTCCGGTTGTGGCATTATCACCTAATTTATCCATATTTTAATTAAATTAATTTTTAGAAAAAAAAGTCAATTTAATTGAATATAATCTCCAAATAAATTTAATAACACTTTCTGAAATATCTGTTTACATTGTTTTTATAAAAACAGTTTGTGAATATATTCACAATTTTTTTGTATAAATAGCAATTTTGTGAAAAAAATTTAAATTAGTCGACTAATTAAATTTAATTAAATTAGACTAATTTAATAAATAATTTAATAAATTAGTCCAATTATAATTTTTTCGTTAATAATTGCTATTTAATTTATAGCAATTAACTAGCTGATTACTAAAATTTAGAACTTTAACCATTAACTTTATCACTTATAAATAAATTAGTTTTAGAATAAAAAATTAAAAGTAAAATAAAAATAATAAATTAATCATTAAATTTCCGGAAATTTTTATTGCTTTAGTAAATTGATCACTTGGTGGCAGTTAAGGTAATTTTGTTTATTTCTTAACCTTCATAATTGATGTTTATTGGTAAGAAATATTTGAATTTATAGATAAATTTAACCTTTTACTTTTAAATCAAGTTTAAAAAAAGATTAAAAAAGGACCAAAAACAATTTTAAATTATTGAATTAAACATGGGAAGTAATGCATCTTTAATGTTACAAGATGAAGAAATCGCAGCAATACAAGATGAAACTGGTTGTAAGTTTTTAAATTATTATAGAATTTTTTTTATTAGATCTTAATTAGTCTAATTTAATTAATCTTAATATGTAAATCTAACTTTTTTATCTAATTTATTTAATTAATTTGTTGATTTCTTTATTAAAATAAAAATTTAAACAAATTTTTAACAATTTTAGTTACTCCTGGTCAAATAGAACGTCTTTACAGTAGATTTACAAGTTTAGATAAGGGAGATAATGGCACATTGAAAAAAGAAGATTTTTTAAGAATACCAGAACTTGCAATTAATCCATTAAGCGAACGTATTGTTCAATCATTTTTCGATGAATCAAATGATGAACGTATTAATTTTAGACAATTCATGAAAGTACTTGCTCGTTTTCGTCCAGTTAAACAGATTAATGAAAATAAATTAAATTCAAAATTAGATAAATTACGTTATGCATTTAATATTTATGATCTAGATTCAGATGATAAAATTACAAAAGATGAACTGTTATCTATACTTCAGATGATGGTTGGTGCTAATATTTCTGATGAACAATTATCAAATATTGCAGATCGAACAATTATGGAAGCAGATCTAGATAATGATCAATGCATTTCGTTTAAAGAGTTCTGTAATATTCTTGAATCTACAGATGTTGAAGATAAAATGAGCATCAGATTCCAAGCATAAATATTTTTTTATTAAATTTATTAAGTTAATTTAGTTGTTAAAATTAATTTCAAAGCTTTTTTTATCATTTTGAAATAGTGTTCTAGATTGTTAATTATTTAGTTTTTTAATCAAATACTCTTCTAAAATCAAGACCAAATATTTAAATTAAAAAATATTTTTGATACTCAAATGTTTAATTTATTTAAATTAATTATTTTTTAAATTTTTTTTGTTAATTTAGGCAATCTTGCGTAGTCCTTTTTTAATTGATTTTTATGAGAATTTTATTGATTATTATCAATTGTGTTATATAAAAAGTCTTAAAGCTTATTTAATTATGACCAACAAACTTTTTTTAAATAAAAGATGTGTTGAATTAGTCTTAAAATATAATTTAAAAATTTTTAGTGATTTTTATAGGTAACTATTTTTTTGATGCTATAAAAAATATAAATTAACGAAATAGAAATTTAGGAAATTTTAAGAAATTAAACAATTTTAAACTTTTTTTTTGAATTAATTTTTATTACAATTAAAAATATAAATTAAAATGAATAAGTTAAATTACAATTTTTAATTAAAAAGATTTCCATAGGAAATCAAAAAGAACTGAAATAAAATCTTATTCACTTTTTCTATCTAACAAATGTCCGTATTATTTAAACAGAAGCTTGAGCAAATAAAAAAAAGAATAAAAATACAATTTAAAAATAAATTTAAAAAATAAATTAAATATAAATTAATTGGTTGTTTAAATGAATCTAATCTTACTGATTAAAACAGTAAAAAGGGGACACGATTGGTGTATGTAGAAAAATATCTAAGGGTACAAAATTAAGAAACAAATCCTAGATCTTAAATTCTTCGACAGGTGTAACTTATTAGTTGCAGGTGTTAAAAATGTGTTTTTAAATTTAAATAAAAAAAAATTAATTTAAAATGCAATTTTTAAAATAGAGAAAAAATTGATTCGACTATAAAATGTGGAAATTTTCTTAATTTCTATATTCTTAGACTAAATTTTTTTTGTCATTTATCAAATCGTGTATATAGAATATGAGAAACAAGTTGGTAACTTATTAATTATAATTATATTAATTAATAACTATAATTAATAGAATAAATGAAGATTAATTAATAAAAAAAATAATCTATAGAAGACTCGATGTATCAAAAAATAATTAAGTTCTCTATAAAATTTAAAGATATTAAATTTTGTAATTTAGAGGAGCGTGTAATTTAAGTTTGCGTATCCTTACTAAACTAAATTTGTATAAAAAAGTGGAAGCAATTAACAAATTTAAAATAAATTATAAAAATAGATTTTAAAAATGACTAACAACCAATATATAAATAATATATAATAAATTCTAATACTTAAAAAAAATCAAAAACTTAACAATTAAGTTCTAATAATGTTCTCTAAACTAATAAAAAAATTAAATCTAATAAAAAAAAGCTGATTAAGAGTTTTTTTTAAATAAAAATAAATCTTAATTGTCTTATACAATTAAATTTAATTAAATAAAGAAAGAAAAAAAAGGGTAGAGATTCTAATTAAGTTGTTTGACCAATAGATTAAAAGATAATTAAACAAATCAATTTTTTTCTATTTTGTACTTAACTTGTAAATTTAGTAAGTATACTAATACGATTCTAAATTAAATTCTTAACTACCTAATACCATAAAAACTAATTAAAAACTACCAAAACAAATTAAAGTAAGATGATTTTACGTTTAGAACCAACTCTTCGTCTCAAATATAAGTTGAATTAATACATTTTAAAATATTATTCTAATTCATTGATTTAAGATAATTTAAAAATAAGAATTTTCTTACTACGTTTTTATTTTCATAGATGAATGATCATTTTGCATTGGGCATTAATTGTAAAAAGGTTAAAAAAATAACCAATGATCCTGAGTTTAATAAATGATGCATATGAATTATTTTCTTCTTTTTTTTGAATGCATTTAATTAGGACCACTTGGTTAATTTAGTATGTAAAATAATTTAAATAAAATTTGTATAATAAAAATAGAATTGTAGAGTGAGGTAAAAAAGAGTTCAAAAGAACAAAAATAAAAAAGGCCATCGGACTTGTTCAAATAAAATAGAATTAAACTAATAAAACATGAGCATTACGTTGCAAATATATATTAAATTCTTAATTTTTTTTTGAAGCTTTTTTTAAATAAGATTAAAAACGATTTGGTTAACAGTTGAATCAATAAATTGAAAATAAGCAAAATTTAGACTCTATCAAGCTTGGGCAACTTCATGCACTGAATTACTTTTACAATGATTAACTAGATTTTGATCTTGAATATCTAGATTGTCATTACAATTTTCCATTTTACATTCAGTATCATTTAAACTATTTAAACTATCACCATCTTTCGAATTGTTTGATTGCTTAGCCTGATAAGTATCTTCATTTGCTGTTGATTTAAAACTTTTATCATTGTCCAAAACATCACCATTTATATCCAATTTAAATTTTTCATTTGAACTTGAAATATTATTTGATGTTATTGAATTAAATGCATTACAAATGCATCAACTGATTTATCATTTGTTGGTGTTGTGTTTGTAGTTAAAGAATCATCAAATAAAGCCAATTTTGTTGTTAAGTTACCATTTACATCTTTAGCTGTTGTTAATTGATCATCAATCGATGAGTTTACATAATTTGAAGAAAACGATTTTAATTCTTTTTTAATTGCAGCAGTAAAATCATCTTCATGTTGTTTAACTAAATCTTCATTGCTTATTTTCGCATAATTGTTTCCGACTAAATCAGATTGAAAAAATTTTCTTAATTCAATGATTGCTGTGTAGACCTTTTTACGGCCAACAAAATGTATACCCAATTTAGATAGATCATCTTCTGTTAAAGAAAGAAATTGTGCAAAATCAATTTTGAATTGCTTAAAAGTATCAATGTATTTTGCTAATCCATATTCAAGAAGTACAGTTGCAAGATCAATTTTATTAACATCAAAAAATGTATTTAAATGATGGTCACCAAAATTTTTACTCTTGTTGCTTAAACTTGTTGGACTTAGTTGATTATTATTATTAAGCGCTTGTGAAATACCAAATGAATTTGTGAATTGGCTTGGTTGTTGATTATCATTTCCATTTATTAAATTACTTAAATAATTGCTTGAATATGGATGTGTAGATGAACAAATTTCAGATTCTTGTTTAATAAGAGAACGTGGTTTGTTGCAGTTTGTATTATTTTGATTGATCATTTCTGGCCATGCAAAATCGTTTATTGAATTCATTTTGTTATTAATTGAATTCTTTGAATATCTTCTAAATTTGAAATAGCAGCATTTGATTTATTAGTACCAAATAATGGATTCCATTCAATTTTTGATCTTAAAGCATCATGTGACATTGATTTTGAAAAACCTAAACCTGACCAAACATTTGATGGAATACGTACCTCGTTTACATCTGGTTTTTC
Source organism: Carex rostrata (assembly GCF_964058835.1). Lineage (NCBI taxonomy): Eukaryota > Viridiplantae > Streptophyta > Magnoliopsida > Poales > Cyperaceae > Carex > Carex rostrata. The sequence continues at coordinate 22,438 of NW_027601181.1, forward strand.
ATATGTATTTTTTAACGCTAAATATCTACATTCATCATATGGCATTTGACGACGTTGATCTAACCAACTAACATTATTTGTTCTTGCAATTGGTGATTGATTATGATGAATTAATGTACCAAAACTTGAATTATTTGCTGGCGGTGGAGAAGAGTTTAGCCCATGACTATTAAATGAATTATTTGCAGTTGAAGCTGTTGCATTACTACTGCTTGCACTTGTATTATTTCCAGTTGAATTTAAATTGCTATGCATTGAGAAACTGGCATTGTTTATTAGACTTGAATTTGAATTATTATGCATGACCATAGCATGTAAAGATGGCGAAGAACATGAAGTTGTAAGATGTTCTTTTTTTATTGCTTGATGCATTGAATCATTGTGATTTTGATAAAAAGAATGATTTGTTTGTAAAGATGAAATATCACTAACACTATGTGTATTACGTATAGATGGGTCAATTAATCCTGACTGTTGTCTAAATAATTTGCCAACAGCTTCATCATTTAGATTTGCGTTTGCGAGAACATTGAATGCATTAGAATGCGCGTGATTGTTAAATGGTGTGTGATTTGAATTTGCTTGTTGTTGTTGCTGTTTGTTGCGTTGATTTAATTGTTGTTGTTGAAGTAACATACATTGCTCTTGTAAAACAGCTTGAAATAGCATTGGATTTAAAATATTTTGTATATGCTCAGGTGAATTTGCATTACAAAAATTAGGCATATTTGGATGATTTTTTTCATTTAAATTTGGTAAATTATTGTTATGATCTAAATTTTGTTGCGAAATCATTTTAGCATTGAGAATATTAGCAGCATTACCATTTAATAAATTTAGATTAGATGAAGACGAATTTTGATTTCTGGCATTCATCAGGCTATTTAATATATTGGTAGCCGGTGTATCTGGATTGCCATTTGTAATATTGCCATTTTCATCACATTGACTAATCAATTTTGAATTACTTAATAGTTTATCTATATCATGTTTATCACAGCAAATTGGTATCTCAGCATCTTCTAATTTTAACAACTGTTTTCGAACTTCAAATAATGCTCTCGAATTTTTCTCTATACCACGCAAGATCACAGTATTGTACTTTTCTTTATGCTTTAAGAATATTGCTACTTTAAATTGTCTTTTTAGTTGATTAATAAGAGCAGTATCTAGAATTTGATCGTGTATAACATCAAATGTTAAAACCAATGGTAAATAACCAATTAACTCTTGCCATGCTTGATGTACAGCTTCAAATGATGGTCCTTTGATAATAACTGTGGATCTATTAACTGGAATTTCATTTAAATTATCAAAATCAAGTTGACGTTGATTGGCCTCTACATCCGGAAAAGTAATTACACAGCCAGTCTGTTGCATAATATATTTTATATTGCAATAATTTTGGCCTTTGACAAGTGAGTGATAGAATTCAGTAATTTCGATTGTCAATGCATAAACAATATTCAAATTTTTATTGAAATCTGTTAGACGACTAATCAAAATATTTAGGCTATCTTTTAATTTAGTAATATCATTATTTGCACCACGTACAGAAACGGCAATGTATTTACTTGTTCGCGAACTATCAAAAATTGCAGCGTAACTTTCATCGATTTCATGTGAGTAACGTAAACTAATGTGCACATTGTAATGTTGTTGAATAGAGCGTAAATGCTTTGAATAAGATTCAATTGAAACTCGTTTTAAATTTTCATGAGGTATTTTAAAATGAACAACCAGAGGCAATAGACTACGAATTTTGCAACGAGCTTCTTCAACACCAGCTGGACTACCACAAAGTAAAACTACATTGCTTTTCTTTACATCACTAATTCGATTAGAATCTAAAAAAAAAAAGATTGATTAGAAAACAAATGTTTTAAATATAATTTATTAAAAACTAAAATAAACGAACCTGGAAAATGGATATGACTTCCACTATCATCCATAACACGTTGAATTGAGAAACCACCACGACCAATAATATGAGAATGATCTTTGTAAGAAACGTCCATTTTAAGAACAACACGCATTTTAATATTCTCAAATACTGATAAGATACGTTCTTTTGCTAATTCAATGCCATCTAAACTTCCGATTACATTAACTAATGGATTGCGTAGTTTTGAATTTGATTTTGATTTTAAATGCAATTGAATTTGCGTACCTGTCTCAGCCATAATATCAGTAAATAGATTGTTGAGACAATTTTCTCCAGATAATTCATCTATTTAAAAAAAAGAAATAAAATTAATTAGTTTATTTTAAATAAGTTTAAATTTTAATTAATTTTAATAGGATTTCCTTTAGTAAAAAAATTAATTAAAAATATTTTCATTAGAACTAAATTAAAAAAATTAAGTTTAATTAAAAATTAATAAACCTTTAAAAATAAAAAACTAAATTCTTAAACTTACTTCTGATAGCACGATCAAACTTGTATCTATCAATTTTAAATTTGGTCTCATAAAGTCCATCAGATAATTTATTGATTCTTTTCAACTTCTTTTGCAAATCTGAGCTCATCTCTTCGTTTGGTACAAAATTAATGAAACTGTGATTGTTAACGAATTGATCACTTAATTCACTTTCCATCATTTTTAATTTCAATTGATTTAAATAGAATTTAAATTAAAATTTGTTTTAGTTGAAAGTAACCACAACTAAATTTCAATTTATTAAATTATCTAAATTAAATTTAAAAAAAGCATTTAAAAAAAAATTAGATTAAATTTTAAAAATTATTAAAACTAATTTAAAAAAAAAGCACATACATTACACAAGAAAGACACGATTAAGCAAATGAAATTAAAAAAAAGAATCTTAAATTAAAAGGAATTTTAACGATTGATAGCAAAAAGAGAGATCCAAAAATTGTCGAAATTTAATAGAGAAATTGAACACAAAAATAAGCAGTCGTCTAACAAAAAAAAAAGAGAAAAGGATTAATAAAGGTCAAAATTTAATTTTGAAATTATTTAGAGTTTAACTAACTTGTAATTTAGTTTTTTAAGATTTAATTAAATCACATAAGTAATTTTAATTAAGTACATATAAAGTTTAGAATTTTTTTAATTTTTAAAAGTGCACACAATTTAAAGAAAAGAGTTTACGTGTTTAAAAAAACCTAAATCACAGAGTCCTAAAACTATCTTGATTTTATAGCACAATAAAATCAAAAAATTTGAACTTTGGACTTAAAATTTATAATTAGAAAAAAAAAATGAAATTTGGAGATGACTTTAGGAAAAGGATGTTTTAAATTCGAAAAAAAAATGCTGAACAAAATAACCCGACAACCAGTGCTCTACCCCTTTCCCTATTAACACACAAAAAAAAAACTAATAGACTATTAGGTAGAAAAGAATTTAAAGAAATTAGTAAATCTAGATTATAAGAGATGATTAATACATTAATTATTTCGAAAAAAAAAAGAAATTTAAAATTAAAAATTATAAAATCTAAATTGTAGATGATTTTATAATTAAGGTAAATTTAATTTAGGGTAAATTTGATTAAAGGTGAATCTGATTTAATTGTAAACAAGCAAATTGAAAAAAAAATTATCTTTTTTTGGTAGTCATTAAATTTTTAAAAAATTAATTTTAGAAAATTACTATAAAAAAAAAGAATTTTTTTAAAACTAGTCATAGAAAAATTCTAAAAAAAACACTAAAAAAGAATTCAAAAATCGAAAAAAATGGAATAAATTCGTAAAAAAAAAGGAAATTTAAAAGTGAGAGAGAAAAATTCTATAAAAATCAAAAAAAAAAAAAAAAAACGATGAAAAAAAATAGATTTTTAGGGAGCACATCACCAATTAAACAAAAAAAAAACCACATTCTAAAAAATGGCTAATAGATTAAATGATTTTAAATCACTTAGATCATTGCTAAAATCCCTACTTTTCGCTAATTAAAAAAAAAAAAGAAAAATTAATTTACATTAATTTTTTAAACTAAATTCTAATGGCTTAAGGTTGATCTAAATTTAAAAACAATTATTAAAAGAATAATTTATTAAAAATTGTTTTAATTAACTGAAGATAATTAAGTTTAAGAGTAATTAATTTAGATAATTAATTTAGATAATTTACTTAGATAATTTACTTAGATTAGAATGTTTAATAGTTTCTTTTAAAAAAACATTAATCAGTTTTAATTAAGCCATATAGAATAATTCTTTAAATTTTTTAAATTAAAATTTTGATTTAAAATTAAAGAATCAAATACTAAAATTAGAATAAAAAATTAATTAAAAGAATTGAATAAAGAAAATCTGATTTCTAAAATTAGCTGATTACCTTAAGTGTCCTTCTGTATAAAGTTCGGGAGTTCTAATTTTTTAAAATTTTAATTAGATTAGATTACAATTTTTTTATCAATTAAAATGCCCTTTTTAAGATAATCTTAATTTTTAAATTCATTTTTTTAGGGTTTTTATAGAACTTAAAATTAGTTTAATTTTTAAAAAAATATTTAATTAAAAAAATGTTTAACAAAGAGAACTTTTTAGAAAGACAAAGAACTAGTTTTTAATTAAACAAAATTTAAAAAAAATTATTTCACATTTAAAAATTAGTTTTAAAATAGAAAAATCGACGAATTTTAGAACTTAATTTTAGAACACATAAATTAGAACAAAACTATTTAAAACTGACCACTTAAACTTAAAATAAAAACTTACCTTTTTCTAACCCGAAAAAAATAAGACCAGCTTAATTAAGTTCGAAATTTTAAAATACAAAAAATTAAGAAGATTTTAACAAAAAAAATTAAAAAAAAATAATAAAAAAAAAGAGATCACAAAGGTTGTAAACTTTAAAAATTAGATAAAATCTGATTTTCTCAAACACACAACAGACTAAAAGATGGAAATGATTTGAAAATCATCCAAAGATTTGATTTAAATTTTAAAAAAAAAAAAAAGAAAGAAATTAAAGAACATTTATAATTAAACAAAGAAATCACCAGAAAGAGAATTTAAATTAATAGAATCGAATTAAGCTAACTAAATTAATTTACTAATTTAAATAAATTAACTAAGCAAAATCAAAACAAAACAAATTTACAAATTTAAAAGTCTATAACTAAATTAGTAAAACAAAAAAAAAATTATAGGATGTAAAGAAGTTGTAAAAAGGAGGAAGGCCTATATTTAAATTTTGAAGAAAAGTCTAAATTATGAATGTACATTATTTAAGAAGAGGGGATTTAAAGGCTGAAATTTAAAATGATTTAAAATGATTTAAATTAATTCAAAGTAATTTAATTAAAACTAAATTAATTAAAGAACATTTCAATAAAATTTGCCTATAGCCAAAATTGAGTAAAAAAAGCTAAATTGCAATAAAATATTAATCTAAGAAAGATTTATATAAATGCCAAAAAAAAAGATGTAAAATTGAATTATATCAATTAATATCGAAATTCTAAATTTTAATTTTAATTAAATTTTAGTTTTAATAGCATTGTAATATAGGTTTTTTTTTCATAAAATACACTGCAATTTGGACAGATTTCGATTTTTTTAAAATTGCATTTTAACTAAAAAATTTAACTAAAACAATTTAAATGATTAAAATTAAAATTATATAGAAAAGAATGTGTTTAAGATGAAAAATTTGGATTTGAAAGTAAAATATGGAAAAATTGATTTTATATGATGGTACATTAAGGGGGTGTAATTTAAAGAGTGATGGTTAAAGCGGATATCAATTTATAAGGAAAGACATATAGAAAATTATCATTTAAATTATCATCGAAATGCTGCTTAAAAAAGTATGAAGGGACAGCTTCGAAAAAACCACCAAATTAATTATATAGAAGGTAATTGAATAAAATGATTTTTAAATTCTTTTTTTTTCTTTTTGGAACTAAATTAAGTATTAAAATCAATAAATTATTAGTAAATTTAAAATCTTAATTATCTAATGTAGATCTTAAATAGTCCATCTTATATAGAAATAATTAACATACAATTTATGATCATTGTCTAAATAAGATTAAATTAAGTAATTTAGATGATGTCTACAAATTATTGATTAAAGATGTAGATTAAATTATTAAAAATTTATTTAATATAATTTGACATTTACAAATTTAGTCTAAAAAAAAAAAAAAAATTTTTTTTCAGTATTTCAGTATTCTAGAAAAGAATCTAAGTGTAGACTAATAGAAAAATCTTACTAGAACAAGCAAATTTTAAAAGAGGAAAAAGAATTATTTTTTTTAAAAAGGAAATTGAATTTATAGACGAAAAAAAAATTTTAATAAATTCCTATATTACTTTTTATAATTTTTTAATTTAATATTCTTCTTTAAATAAAAAAGAATTTAATTATATTAATTTACAAATTTAACTGATACAGTTCAAATAATTTAATTCATTAATTGATTTATTGATTTATTAAATAATATTAGAAATGGTTAAGCATTTATGAACAAAGCATAATTAGTTCAAATTAAAATATGATTAGATTTTTTTTTAACTTAGTAAGTTCTAATCTAAAACTAATTTGGTAAGTGATAAATACTTTACTAGATTGATTACTAATAATTAGTAAATTAGTAAAATTTAATTCTCATATATCAATTTAAAACAAAAGTAGAAAGATTAATTAAATTTTTTTTTTTAAAGAATCGTATTTAACAAAAGTCTAAAAAGTTTAATTTAATTTTTTTAATTTTTGATTAACCAATTTAGAAAAAAATTTGAAATAGATTTTAATTAAATTTTAATTAATTAAATTACACTTTTCATCTAGTTAAATTTAAACAAAAAAAAAACCATAATCTATCAAAAATTTTTTTTTTTTTTGAATATTTAAAAATTAAATTCATCTAAATTTTTCTAAATTTAATTTTGTTCCAATTTAATATAGGTAAAAAATGAATTTAAGTAAATGATTTATAAATTTTTTAATTTGTTAATTCATTCAAATAATTTATTTATACTATTTAAAATATAAATTTTAAATTAAAAAATCTTAATTTAATTTTAAAAGATGAATTTCCGTTAAAATTTTGAATTAATTCTTTAAATTAAATTCAATTTAAATGTTAATTTTAGTCAATTTTAAAAATTAAATTATTAAAAAAATGATTTTAATTCTAAATTTGCACAAATTTAACCTGTTTAATTAAAAGATTTTTAAAAAGCACATTATTAAACTTTTTAAATTAGAAAAAAAACCTATCATGAGACTAATTAAATTTAAATAAAATGGAAATTAAATTTTAATAGCCATTAATCATTCATAATTTATGATCTTTAAATTACTATGAATTTGTTACAAATAAATTGTAAATGATAAGGTTTCAAACTAATTTTGTCACAAAAAAACTATGGATTGGAAATAAATCAAAAAATTTTTTTTTTTTAATACACTAAATACTAATTCTACTAAATTACAAATTTTTTTTTACAATTTAGAACTTAGTTCTAAATTTTTAAATTAGTAAAACTATAAATTAAATGATCAATTAAAGTTTTAGGACTTTGAATCTAAAAAAACTATTATGTAATTAAATACTAAAAAGTCCTATTTAAAGTAATTCTATTCTTTAATAGAAAGAGAAATTTTTTACACAAAAAAAAAATTTGAAAATTTAGAACCTATTTTGTTTAAAAAGGATGCCTAATTTTATAAAGTTATTAGAAAAAATAAAGGTTCTAGAACCTAGTTCTGATAATTCAAATTTTAAATTAAATTATTTATAAATAATTTAATAATCTAATTAAATGATTAACAAATATTTAAAAGAATTTATGATTTAAAAGGATTTTTTTTAAAGAGAAAACTTCAAAAAAGAGATAATTCAGAATAAAAAAAGTTTTAAAATTAAATTCAAGTAGAAATTCGAACAAACTTTTAGAGGTCTTAAATTTAGAAGAAATATCAATAAAAAGAGATCAGAAAAATATTTAAAGTGGTAAAAAAGATTTATCTAAAATCAGTAATATGACTAATCAACAAAATTTGGATTAAATTGCAAAATTAATTATCAAAATTAATTATCAAAATTAATTATCAAAATTAGTTAATAAAATAAGTAAGATAAGTTTTAATTAAAATATAAGATAAGTCTTGATTAGAATGTAAGATAAGTTTTGGTTAATTATAATTAAGAATAATTATTCTTAAAAATTAACCGATAGCGGCTTAATTTTTTAATAGAGAAAGGAAGATGATTTAGAGGGCTATGGAATAAGGAATCCTATATAAGAAATGGTTCAATTAGATTAAGTTTTAAACATAAGGGAAGATTAATGTAAAAAAAAGGATGCATTGATAGCGAAATTATGAAGAAGAAAAAAATGAAAAATATGAATCTTCTAAATAGAATTTTTCTATTTAAATAGCAAAAAAATTAATTTAGAAACTATTCAAAATTACATTTATAAATTCATATAAGAGCAAAAAAAGAAAGAGAAAGAGCATTTTTATAATTTAGAAAGAAGTACATTAGATAAGACTATATTGGAAAAAGTTTAAAAGGGAGTATTAGAGTACTCTTAAAACAAGAGTTGCATTAGATGTATACGAAAATTTAAAATATAGAATTTATTAGAAAACTATGCCGAATGAATAGGCAAAATATGAACAAACTTCGAAAAATGCTGAACATCATTTTTTTAAAAAAAAGTAGAAAAAATTAAATTTTAAAAGATCTATAGAAAAGATCTATAGAAAAAATTTTAAGATAATATTTAACATTAATTTTCACGTTGATACACTTAGATCAAATTCTATATTAAAGTGGAAAAATTTTATCTGATAGTCAGTTTAAAAATCTGGACTATTTGCATTAGATCTTGCAGAGATTTTAATAAAAATTTTTTTTTAAATAGATAAATTTAACAAAATTGACAAGATAATAGAAAAAAATATAAGAAAAGTTTTTTAATATAAAATGTTCTTTAGAACATCTTAAAGCCTATAAAATGAAAATATTTTTTAAATTCATGCATATAGACTAAAATAATTTTTTTAAGATCTACTAGAAGATGGTAATCATTGCAATATGATTATCATTACAACATGATTATCATTACAAAATGATAATCTATACAATATTCTAATTTATTAATAAATTTATTGATTTTTTTTAAAGAAATTTTTCTATAAAAATTTTTTTATAAAAAAATTAAAAAAAAATTTGGAACCAATTTTTAACTGTGCAAAAGACTAATCAGCAACTAAAGTGCTATAAACAAGAATTTAAAAAATCTTTAATTTTTGTTTCATGATTAATTTAGAAAATTAGTTTTTTAAAAAAAAATTTGAGTAAAATTTAGAACCTAATAAAATTTAGAAATTTCATAAAAATCTTACCTTATGCTTGATACGTAATTTGAACAAAAAAAAAAGGTAAATTAACTAATTTTATAAAAAGTTTAAATGATGTTTTAGATTAAAAAAATTAAAATTATCATCTTTGAAAAAAACACTAAAAAAAAAATTCAAATTTAATTTTTTTTTTAATTAAACCTAAATCAAGTTAAATTAAAGTCAATTTTAAATAAATAAAAATGTTGAAAATTATTTTAAGTATAAAAGAGTTTAAAAAGGATGCAAAAAAAAGAAAAAAATTTAATTTTTTTTAAATTAATCCATTAATAAATTTACATAAATAAAAAAAATGTTTATTTGTAAAATTAGTAGATTTAATTTGAAACACCTGACTTATTTTTTTGAAATGCACGTTTATGTTTTAAATTATTTTTTTTAGATAAAAAAATAATTGGTGTAAATTAATTTTAATATTGTAGAACATACTGATATATCAGTATGTTCTACAATTTATAAAATTGCGATTTAGACGCCATCTTAATAATTATTCAATAATGATTAATTAGTTAATTTTTTTTTTTAATTATATAATTTTTAAAAAATTGGATAATTATTTTAATTTTAAAATTTAAACTCTAAAACCGGAAATGGTTAAAAGTCAATTTTATTTTTTATAAAAACAGTTTATAAACTAACTTCCGGTTATACAAAAAATGCTTTTTCTTGAATAAATTCATATAATTTTAAAAGAAAAAAAAAACTTTTGTTAGAAAAGTTTAGAACAAAGATGGCAAAAAGTTCTTGTAAAAAAATTGAAAAATATTGGAAAAATTTAAAAAAAACTTACTTATTTTAAATTAAAAAAAAAAAAATTTCTATATAAAAATTTTAATTTAAAATGTAAATGTTTTTTAAAAGAAGAATCAATATATGATTGTTTTATTAAAATTAAGATTAGTTAATTTACAGATTCTAATTAAAGATCTAAAATATTAATTAAATAAATCATTACAGCAAAAAAATTTTTTTAAATTGTTTAAATCTTAAAATCATTATATTTTAAATTCTTTTTTTTTTTTTAAATATGATTAGGCATTTTAAAATATTTTATTTTTACAAATTTTTATACATTTTGAACATACCAAAAAAAAAATTTAATTACTCCAAAAAATTAAGCTTTCTAATAGCAATGTGACCTCTTTTCTTAGATTAACTAATAGCTAACAATTCTTTTAAACTTAAAATAAAGTAAATTTTTTTTAATAAATTTTAAAATTTTAATATAGGGGTTTTTAAAATATTTCTATACATTTTTTAAACTAAATTAAAACTTTAATAATTAAGAAATTTTTAATTAACAAAATTCAGAAAAAAGAACTAAAAAGTTAACTCTTTATTAAACTAATAATTACAAATAATATTTTGTATTAACCTTATATCTGATAAGATTAATTGTTCTAAATATAAAATCATAGATACCCAAATCATAGTGCCAATTACTAACCATTTATAAAAAAACCAATTTAAACACTTTAATATCTATGTTTCAAAAAAAGTTCTTAAAAAAATTAAATTCAATGTGATTAAATAATTGGCTTTATTTTCTTGTTACTTTAATTACAAATTTAAATAAAATAATTATATAGAGATTTTAATTAGCATCCTTTTTTTTAAATTGGCAATAGAAATATACTAAATTAATTTTAAAATTTGAATTTTTAAACACTTAAAACTAACCTATAAAATCTATATTATGGATTTTTATAAAAAATACCAACTTTTTTTATATTCTAAAAAAATGTCTTTTAAATTTTCTTTTAAATTATGATCTTAAATTTTAATTTTCAATTTTTAATTTTTAAATTTTTCGAACAAATCATTTGTTCAAACAATTAAAAAGATAAAATTTCTTCAACAAATTTAAATTAAGATACTTTAAAGAATTAAAACTATAATTTAAAATAAATCTTTAAAATTAGTTTGTTTTTCAAACAAATACGGCCGATGTATCAACCAATTCTAATTGTTTTTCGTCTTTATCTAAAATTTTAGTTTTAAAATGAATAAAGAAAATTAATTTAAAAATTTTAATTAATGAATATTTAAATTAATTTGATTAGTTACCAAATTTAATTTAGTAACTAATCAAATTAATTTTTTTTAAATTTTAATAATACCCTGTTTAGCAAGTTTTCTGAATTCATCTTTTCGAAAAAAGAAATAATATGCATAGATTAATGGTATAGGTAGTATTGATGAGAACGAATAAGTCCATCCTAAAAGAACCTGTTTAATTAAAAATAAATTTAAAAAAAAAAATTTTTTTTTAAAAATCCTATAGGCTCATTTTCAGTACTATAAAATTATTCGCTGTTTTTCTTTTAAGAATTATAATTCTTAAAACAGGAAGCTATCTAATTAATAAAAAGTTAATTAATTTTAATAAAAATTAAATTTTCTTACAGATAATGTTGAAAACTTATATTCGCCTAAATTTGGCACCTCATATGAAGCTTGATAGATAGACATTAAAATAATAGTCTAAAAAATTAATTTGAAAATTAATAATTAATTTTTTTTAATTTGATACTTTTTTTTTTAAACTTAAAAAAGAAAAAAAATTACCATTAAAAATATTGGAGTAATGTATTTCCAACATATCCGCCAAAAAATACCTGGCTTATAATTAAACATTGATTCTACATTTGTACAGAATTTATCAAGGCCTATAAATTTAAGAAAAAATTTTTTTTTTAGACTTAAAATTTTCGATAAAAATTCAAAAAAAATTTTTTTCTTTTAATAAACGAGTCTTCCAATTTAAACATACCATAGAACCAAACTATAACAATGGCTTCAAACATCGCCGAAAAAAGAAGTGATACTCCTAAAAAGTTTAAAAAAAAATCATAATTAATAATTATTAATTTATAAATTTAAAAAAAAGATTATTAAAAAAAATCAAATTTAACCTGCAGAATAAGTGTCGAACCATAACATTGTATAACCACCACCCTATAAAAGATTATAAATTCAGTTTAAATTACTCTTTTCTATAAAAAAAATTATTTTAAAGTTTAAAAACTTAAGCCTAAAAATTTTCTAAAATTTTTCTATAAAGAAAGGTAATTATTAAGAGGTTATTTTTTAAAGATCTTATTAAAAAAAACTATTTTATTGATACTTAGTACTACTAAGTTAGTAGGCAAAACAATTAACAACTTATTTAATAGGTAAATAAGTTTATTTATAATAGAGAAATTCTTTAACTAAATTTTTTTTAAAACTTTTTAACAACATTTATAGTAAGAATTATAGGTAGAGGAATAAGCTCATTTTAAAAGCTAGTTTTTTTATGGATAAAAACTTGTTCTTTTTCGATATTAAAAAAATTTTTTTTTTTTTTTTGATACATTACCTGCGTAATATTGATAAGTGATATTAGAAATGACAAAAATATAACAATGCTTGTAAATATCTCTCTATTTATTTTTTTTTTTCTAAACCAAATATTAAATTCATCCATTAGGCCAACAATAACCGCTTCTAAACCACCCATTGCCGAATCAAGGCCAAGACTAATTAACATTAAAAAAAACAAAGCACACCAAAATTTTGAATAAGGTAATGTCGAAATCGCTTCAGGATATACTTGAAAAACTAATCCATATCCATCTGTTGCTACTTTATCAATTGATTTACCCATTTTACCTGCAATATAACCTAAATAGACAAAGATAACAAAACCCGAATAAAACGATGTAAATGAATTAACCATCACAGTGACTATCGCATCACGCAAACAATTATTTTTTCTATCGTTAAATGATGCATATGTTAAATGTACTTATAAGGGAAAAAAACATTTTTTTACTGACAGTAATTTAAGTTTATAATAATTTTTCTTACCACCAAAACCTACGCCAACCGAATAGAAAACTTGATTTGCAGCATCCGTCCAAACTTTGAATTCGAATAGTTTATCAAATTGTGGATTTAAATAATATTTGACTCCTGTGCCAGCTCCTTCAAGAAAGACACCCCGAAGTAGAAGAATGGTTAAAATAAAATAAGGAGCTGTAGCAGTCACCCAGACGACTTTTCCAGAAGACTTCACACCTTTGAACTAAATTTAAAAAATGAGTAAAAAAAAGCACTAAAAATATAATTCAAAATATTCAAAGCTTAAAATTAAAAAAAAATTACCAAACTAAAATAAAGTAAACCAAATGTAAATATCAGACAATAAATTAATTCCGGTTTGAATGATCCTAAATCGCTAAAACCTTGTGATTTATCAATTTCTAAAAGTTTTAACCTTTAAAAAAAGTAGAAAAAAAATTGCAATCAGATGACAAAACTCTTTTAAAAAAAAGCTTTTTTAAAAAATTTTAAAGAGCCCTTCTTTTTGAACTTACGTATAAAATTCTCCAGCTGCAGATGTATGATTTTCAAATCTGTTTCTACAATTATTATCACAATCTTTAGGCAATTGTAGAATTGAAATGCATTTTGGTGTATTCCAAGAATTATTACAATGTTGCCATGGCATAAGGTCGCCTTTTAAAATAAAATTTAAATTTAAATTTAAAGAATGATAAATACAAATCATTAATCAATCATTTTTTTTGTCTTAATATTATTTTACCTTTAAAAGATCATTAAAAGTTTTTAAAAAATACTTTATTAAATATAGATTCAATAAAACATCTCTAAAAAATAAAATAAAAATTCAATCTGTAAAGCAACTTTATAGAAATTTTTTTGAAAAAAATGTTCTGTAAGATTTATTGATTTACTTTGATTAAGCTATTTTGATTAAATTACAATAACAAGTACTTATGATCATTTTTGATCATCAAATTTGTTACAAAAAAATGTTTTTTTAAAAAATAAAAATGAAAAATTTATAGTATAAATTTTATACTTTAAGTATGTTTAAACCTAAATACTACTAAAAAATCCTACTACTATTAAAATCTTAAAGATCTTGATTACGTGATTATGGTTTTAGCACGTCATTAATCATAAATTTTATATTGGAAATCACCTTTAGACGTGATTTATATTGATTTAATTTATTCAAAATACAGTTTAAATACTTTAATAATTAATAATTAAAATAAAACTTAAAATCTTGGAAAACTGTTTGAATTTTTTAAAAACTAAATCGATTAATTTTTTAAATATTTAATAATTTTTAAGTCTGAAAGTTTTAAGCTAAAATTTTTAAAAAATCATTTTTTAAGTAAAAAAAAATGCATTCAAAATTAAACGTCTTAATTAAATTGTTTTAATTAAATTAAAAATAAAAATTAATACCTGATGTTATGGTTGCCCAAAAATAATAGAATGTCCAACCAATAATTACATTATAGTAAAATGAAACATACCACGAAATTATAATTGCACAATAGCCTACCTGTGTTTTTTAAATTTTACAATTAAATTTGACTTTTTAAAAGAAAAAAATTATTTTTTTTTATAATAGCTTACTCCTTTCCACATAGGTAAAATTTTACTCCAAACTGATATGGGTCCAGCTTGAAAATACTGACCAATAGCTAGCTCAAGAAAGAAAAGTGGTAATGCACCAAGTAGTAATAAAAGTGTATATGGTATAAGGAAAACACCACCTTTTATTTAAGTAATTTTATTAAGAAAAAAAAATTATTTTTGATTTTTATAGAAAAATTGAAAAAAGAAAATTTTTGCTAAAAAATACTTTAAAACAAACCTCCGTTTTTATATGCTAGATAAGGAAACCGCCAAACATTAGCTAAATCAACTGCAAAACCTATGATAGATAATAAAAAGTCTATTTTTTTATCCCATTTTTCTCTTTCTGGAGGTTTATCAACATTTTCTAATTTTTGATTAGGCACCAGTTGATTTTTAAATTGTTGATTACCGTCCTGACAATTAATAACAATTAGCTCTTGATGAACTGATTCATCATTCGAAATTCGATCATTTAAATTGATTTGTTCTGGAACTAATTTAGTTAATTCTTTAGTTGAATATTTATTTTGGTCAACTTGATTGATTGATAAATTTATATCAATTAAATTATTATTTTGAGATGAATTTGCTTTTTGTAAATTATTTGCTTTTGGCGTTGAGTGCAGTGATTCATAGCCTAAATCAAAATCTGGCAATGATTTGTTTATTATTGGCTGCTGTTGATTGAAATTCTTTTCACTTGATGAATATTTAACATCCTGATGGTTTAAATCAACCTGGGCAGCAGAGTCTAAATAGCGTACACTGGTCATTTTGATTTATTAAGGGGATTTATAAAAAATTTAAAAAAGTTTTTTAAAAAAGTTTTTTCTCTTTGCTTTTAAATTAAAGAATCAATTTATTGCATCATTCGTCACTTTTATAAAATAGCTTTTTATTTTTTTTCTTAAAAGCATCCATATTAAAGGAATGTTTAAAAGGATACATTTATGATAAAAAATTATTTTTTTTATTTAAATAAATTCAATTAAAGAACTAATTTAAAAAAAATTAATGAAATTAATTTAAAGATTAATTAAGATTTATAGCTTTTTTTTCCAATTGCTACTAAAAAAAAAAAAAAAAAAAATAAAAAAAAAAACAGTTGATCTTAATCTTTCTATTTTAAACTTTAAAATTTCCAAAATTAAATTTCACATTCAAGAAAAAAAAAATTAAAAACATTAAAAAAATTTTTAACACACTAATTTGGTTTAAAAAAGAAATTAATTAAAAAAATTTGATCTTTTACCTCTTAATTTAAAAACTTTTAGAACTTCATAAAATTATTAAATTTAATTGCGAACAAATCGAACTTTTTTCTAATTCCATAATGAATTGCATTCAAATTTTTAATTTGCATTTGAATAATAAATTTACCTGCATTTTGATTTTGAAGGTATATAGTACAAAAGAGAAAGAGATATAAGTAGTAATAAAAAATGAACTATGATTAAAATTAATAGTAAAATTATTTAAAATTGTCGATGTACAGAATATCCCTCTCTTTCTAGGACTAATTTAGCTTGCACAAATATTTTAATGTAGAAAACTGGTTCGAAAAAGTCAAAACAGTTTCTCAGATAGTGTTCAAAATTATTGCGTTCGAATAAAAAAGTGCATTTTAAAAGGATTTGTATAGATAAAAGGATGAGAGGCTACCGTAGAAAAGATATACTATGGACATCATCCCAAATCATTCAAAATATTTAAAGTCAAAAAATATTAAATAGTGTTCCTTTTTTTCTCATTGATTATAATCTTATTATACAATGTCTTTTAAATTTTGCCATCAAATTCTTTTACCATCTTTCTCTTTTTTCCCACCGTCTTCTTTTTTTGATCATCTTAATACCGATCTTCGATTTATTTTTAATATAATTTATAATATAAAATTCATTCTTTTTGAATTTTTCTTCAACGTCCTTCTTTTTTTTTCTTTTGCTCATTTTTTAATACTAGATATGTGTACCCCCTTGATCAAATGAACAATTCAAGACAAAACTGTATAGGAGAAGGGAATTTAAAGAATTAGAAAAAAATTATTTAGTTTTTATCTAAATATGGTGTCGATCAGAGTACTCAAATCAACAGACAATGTTTAAAAAACAGAATAGAAATGTTCGCCTGAGAATATAGTTCGCAATAAGAACAGAAATAATGTTTAAATTAATTTTTTCTATCTTTGTGTGCGTTTAAATAGTTTAGTAGTGCTAACTAGTAGAGGGTTATTGATTAAATCTAGTAATTATCTTTACTATTTATTAATTTAAAAAAAAAAAAAAAAAAAAAGAAATGCCAATGAAAAAATACTTGTTCTGTCGTGAATCATGATATTCTACAAGTTCTATGGTAATAGATTAAAATATACTAATAGTCCTTTAATAGTTATAGTATTCTACAAGTTCTATTTTGGTTATAATATTCTATATTTTATAGTATAAAGTTTGTAATATTCTACATCTCTTTCTTCCTAAATCTACCAATGTTTCTTTGCATATTAAAATATTTTATAGAAAAAATGGGAAAGTTTTAGTAAGCAATTAATTTTGATTAATGGACTATTAATAATTATTTAAAATTGCTATAGGTTAAAAAAAAAAAATAATTATAAAGCATTATGCTCTATTTTTTTTCCTGTTTGGAAATTTTAAACTTTTTTTTCTATAGGTTTATTTTTTTATTGATCATTTGAATAAAAATTTCTTAAAAAAGATTTTTTTATTATAAGACAAAAAAATTTAAGTTTTTAAAATTTTATTAAATTATATTTAAATAAATTTAAGAAGTTTTAATTAATTAAAACTAATTAAAATGTTAAATTATTAGTTAAATTACATATTAGGAGCAATTAACTACCTAGATATCAGATATCTGATATCTAAAAAGCTTTTAGTTAAAGACTTTTAAAATTATTAATTGAGATTGTGTATTAAAAATAAGAATTATATAATCTGACTTTTGTTAGATTGTATCAAAATAACAAATTAAAATTTAATTAAAAGATCAAATTAATGATTGAGATGTTAAATTAAGAAAAATCTTATTACTAACATTCTTTAAACCATGTTTAGAATTTTAAAAGGCCTATATAAATGAGAATATTTCAGTGAAAGAAAGAAAATTATTAAAAACTAAGACTAACTGCACCCGTAATAGGAGTCCTTATTTAAAAAAAAAACAAATTAGATTAATGCCTAATTTTTCATGGTTACTCAAAAGATAATTTTTTAATGAACAACAATCGAAAATTTCTGTTAGAGGAAGTAGATTATTTTTTGCATTTTCAAAATTATCCTATAGATTTTATCTGATTGTATTTAAAACTATTTTGTTCTAATGTTTTAATGAAATGATATCTAAAAGATATTATTTTGTCAAGATACTATAAACGAGTTATTCGGCTATCCTATGCTTGATTTTTTTTACCAAATAAAAGTACATTATAAATTAGTAAAAAAAAAAGAATAGGAACACTAAAAATTTTTTCTCATATCAATGGTATTTGGAAAAAAAGGATAGAGAACAATGTCAATTAATGTTTAAGTCAAAAAATATTGTGTTTAGGAAATATACTTTTCTTTAAATCGTGAATAGGATGAATTGAAAAGAAATATGTGAAAAAAACAAAAAAAATCATCATCGTCATAAAGTAGGACATCATTTTAGAACTGTAAAATGCAGATATAATTTATAAAATTCATATAAAAAAAATAGTATAAATCTTTAGAATTAAAACATAGAAATTCTATTATTATAAAGTCTTTATCTCAACAGTAACCTAATAGTAGAACTTTTAACCTAGGTTGTAAAATTTAGAAAAACTTATTTCCTGTTTTCTTTTTTTTAAATTTTTGTTCTTGCCTATTTCTTTTCTTTATTTTCTGTTCAACAGTTTTTTATATAAACTCCTCTTTTTCCGTTCTAACTTAATGGCGAAATTCACTAACTATGGTTTATTGTGATTAGGAGAATTTTTATATTGTAGATTATCGTTGTGTCTTCCGGTTATCTTTAATAAACTAAGTACTTTTTATACTTCAAAATTTCTGGAATTTCACTAATCAAATTGCACATAAAGACTGAGTTATTTTAACAAATTCTATTAAAAATTATTGTAAATTATCATCTTAACAAAAATTATTTCTTTAAATTATTTTCGTAACTATAAAGTAGCTACCGTTTTTCTTAAATTATAAGTTTTTAAATTTATAAAAACGTCCCTTTAATAGTTAACTATTACTTAGATTATTTTATGTCCTTTTAAGTTTTTAAATATACAGCTTTAAAAAAACCTTTAATAAAATCCTCGAATCGTCTATTTATTTAAAGAACTAGACCACATATGCCCATATGTGGTCAAAAATGTAAATTTTTTTTTTAAAAAAAGATGTTATATCTTTAAAATTATTTCTTTTTATTGATTTTTTTTGATATATGGACACTAAAAAAAAATTTAATAAAAATTTTTTTGAACATTTTTTCATTTTTAAGTTTTAAATAAAGAATTATTAAAATTCTGATAAATTTTAATCTTATCTTATGAAATCTTTTAGAATTCGTAAAAGTATTTTAGAAACAGTATTCTAGTGATAAAACTTAACATTGATACTTGTTTATTAAAAGAAATTATATGAGCTTAAATTTAGAAACGGCACACTTTAAAAAATTTTAAACTTAAACGATGTTTTACTATTAACAAAAAAATTTTTTAATTGACCATTTGTTTGAGCAATTATTATCTTTTTAGTAATTTGTTAATGAAAAAGAATTGTCAAAAGATGGGTAGGTCAAATTTTGCGAAATACCTCATTAATCAACATACATGTAGTAAAATTCGAATTTTGCATTAATGCAAAAAGAACTAATTAATTCTTTTGTAATTAAATTAGATCCCTTACGTTTAAAATTACCGCAGACTAATTGAGAAAATTTTTAAACAAAGACTTAATTACAAAGAGCTTTGATATTAAAGTTTAAATATCGATGAACTTGTTTTAGATTCAAAGACAGTAAAGGATATAGTTCTTTAAATTTTGGTAAAATTATGTCAGTATTATTGTAATTAATTATTGACTTTTTTAATTTCTAGGGGTTTCGCTTCATTAACTAGCAAACTCATCACCAACAGATTCGATCTGTATAAGTCTAAATAATTTAGGACCTTTTTTATTAAAAAAAATCAAGTTTTATTATTTTTTTATTTATTAATTTTTGATTAAAAAAGTTTTAATCAAGAAAAATTTAACTATGCAATATTTAAACCTATAATTTTTACGCAATAATTTCTTTTTAAGTTTAGGTATTTAAAAATATTATTTAAATTTTAAAAATCACATCATATTAAATATTTAAAACTGATTTACCTCATGATTAGAATGTCTTTTATCTTTGAGGAAAAATTTTTTAAAGCTAAATTATTTTTTCCTATAATTAAAAAGAAAATATTCTTTATTTAGAAAAAAAAGAAAATCTTACATAATGTTTTTAAAAAATAGCCTTTTAATTATTTTTTCAATGATTTATTAAAAATGTTTAATTATTATAATTAATTTAAATTATCAAATAATAATTTTTTTAACTCTAGAAAATAGATCCGAGAGAAAGTTTCTCCAAATAGCCTGATTTTATAGAAAGTTTTTAGAAATAAGAAATTTGCTTTTCTCATCAATTGAACACATTATCTAAATCATCTAAAGAAACATTTGAAAAATTATCAAACTTTTCTAAAGATAATGTTTAATTAGATAATGTTTTTTTATTTAAAAAAAAACCTTTTTAATACTGTTCGTAAAATAGCCTAATGTGTATGATAATATGCCATTAAAATAAATGTTTTATAAATTGATTTTTAAGGTTTTATTAAATTTTCATAATTAGTTTGAAAAAAAATTATTTTTGCATTCTATTTGATTAAAATAAAAAGACTAATTTTGAGATTTAAAAGTAGGAGAAGATTTCGGGTAAGCCCATTTTTTAGACCAAGAGATACTGAACTAATTATAATTATATATGATTAATTATTAACTTTTTTTTTTAAATAGATGCTGAACTAATAGATGTGCCATATTCTTAAATTATCATACTAAATTTAATGCTTTGTTAGATTTAATATTAGTTTTTCAAGATTTATTTTGCGAATAAAGAGCATGTTTATAAAACGCAGACAAAATTCACTTATAAAAAAACTTTCAAATGAAAATGCTTTAGCCATCTAGAAAAAAATTTTGAAAGTAAAAATTTGATAAGTTAAACTTATCAAATAAAGAACCGCTTTAAAGTTTAAAGCAGTTCTTTAAACGTATTGTATCATGTTTTAAAGGTCCAGTTCGAAAAGGACACCAAAAAGCTATAATTTTCAAATCTTTAATTTAAGTAAATTTATTAAATTTGTATTGTTAACATATGTATTGTTTAGAAAGGGTTAAAAGGAAACTAGAATTTATCTATATTTAAAGGCGGTGCTATTTGAAATTAACATAAAGTTTTTGAAAAACTGTTTTCCGGTTAAAAATTTTGGCGCATATTTTCTACTAAATAAAAAAAATTGTATCAACTTTTACCCAAGTTTTCATAATCATTTAAATTCAGTGATACTTGAAGAAATTCAAACAGTTTAAATTTTTTTATTTAATTACAAAAAATAAAAAATCAAAAAGTATTTTTAATTTTTCAAAATCTTTTTAGTCTAAAAAGTTTTTAAACATTTATAAGAATTCTTTTAAATTTTGATTCTTTGCTCTATTAATATCGGATAAATATTTTAAATTCAGTTTAATACAAACTTATTTTTGCAATAATGAATCGTTTATTCTTTTT
Organism: Carex rostrata; assembly: GCF_964058835.1. Lineage (NCBI taxonomy): Eukaryota > Viridiplantae > Streptophyta > Magnoliopsida > Poales > Cyperaceae > Carex > Carex rostrata. The sequence goes on from NW_027601181.1 coordinate 44,057, forward strand.
AAATATTTTTTTATTTTTTGTTTGTCTAGCTTTTGCCAATTGTTTTCCCGATTGCACGTAAGTTGATTGAAATTGACATTTAAATTTTTTTATAAATTATATATTTATTATGTTTTATCCTTTGATTTTTTTAAATCAAGTCAATCACCGTATCAGCCACATTGCAGGGGCTATGGGATGAAACGAAGCCAAGATGCTTTGTAAGTAATTAAAAAAAAAGACCTTTTTTGATAATTAATTATTTAATGATTAAAAAGTGATACATTTGAGTCCGACAAAAAATTTACTTAATATTACGAAAATTTTCTTACAGAATTTTTTTATAACCAGATTTAAACTTCAAAATCAAGATAGATTAAATGAAAAGAGTACATTTTTGGATGATAAAGCAACCCAAAATTTATTAAGAGAAAATCAAGCATTGGCAAACTTAAGGATGTTTTTAGAACAACAGAAAAGATTGAATAATTTATTCACTTCTAGAATTTTTTCTAGTAGAGATTATTCATTAGAAGATAAAAAATAAATTTAGTTTAAAAAAAAATTTCAAATCTTTAATTGAATGGTTTTCTTTTTATTTTTCTAACATTTTTTTGTTCTATAACTTTTATGATGAAGTTCAATTAATTATGTCATTTTTTAGAAAAATAACATATAGTATAGAAAAAACATATAGTGTTTGATTTTTTCGTTAATTTAACGTATCTAGGATTAAAATTAAAGAAATTAAAAACATCTTTTTAGCCCAAAAATTAGAAAAAGATACAGAGTTGAAAAACTTAAAAAAGTTATCTTTTATCTAAAGTTAGAAAATTTGTTATAAATAATACTTAAATTAAATTGTATTAAATTTAATTAAACTAAATTAAGTATACAATTTGAGATTTTTTGTTTAATTCTTGTTTGTTCTAAATTTTAACAAACCTTTATTTAGATTTAGATGTATTTTAAACATTTTAAATAAAAATCTTTTTGTTCTTAAAATTAAAAAAATTAAAAATTAACTCTATTTTTCTTTTCAATTTCCTAATGAACTATTAAGAAATAAGTGTTTAATCAATTCACTAATGGCCAATCAGAACAAAAAATCTTTAACAATTTTATTTATATTTAAAAAAAACCGGAAGTCAAATAAAAAAAGTTTTGTCATTGTAATTTTTGTTTAAATTTTTATCAAATTTTAAACTGAAAGGTTAAATCATTTTCTAGTAGTTAAATTTCTTACGAATTCGCTAATTAAAAAATTAAATTACTTAATTAAATCAAGGTAAAATTTTTTATAGAATTTTTCTATTTTTAACATTTAAAAATTTAATATATTTTAATGTATTTTAAATTTTTTAATTAAAAAATGACTAGTCATAGCTATGATCTTTTAAAAAAGAAACTTTTTAAAAACTTTAAAGTTAATTTTTAGTTTTTAGATCAGTATAGCCTATAAATAGTTCTGCATATAGAATTTTGTGTAACCCTATGAATATCAAGCTATTAAATCAATAGTATTGATGTTTTCTTAAAGGTAAGTTTTTTTTATCTTTATAAAAAGTTTTTAATGATTTTTTTATATGGCTCTTTAAAAGAGAGTTAGTTTAAATTTAATTTAAATAAAAAGTTAACTTTAATAGTTTATAAAAAAAAAATTAAGTTCTAGAAACTTATAATTAACATCTTTTATCGTCTTATCATATTTCGAAATCAAAAGTACTTTTTATAGCCTCGTTAATCTGGACTAGTTTAAAACTAGTAAAACTTTTAAGCTTTTAATTTTCAATTTCATATTTAAAAAAAATAGCAATTTTCTTAATTTTTTGATTAAATAAATAAATTTTTTTTCTTGCATTTTTAAGTATTTTGGGTGTTTGAAAAAATCATATTTCTAGAAACCAATATATCATGAGAAGACATTGGTCGCACTAAAAAGTTATCAATTATTAATTATTTTAAACATATCTTAATTTAAATTAAATTATTTTTAATTTTTAAGATGCTTGATTGATTTGTTGAATAAAAGCCAAAAAAAAGAACCTTTAAAATTTTTATGATGAGAATTTTATGATGTTTCAAAATTTATATTTCAATTGCAGAACTCTTACTAGAACTTTTATGTATAGGAAAAGACATATCATAAATTAAAATTTTTAAATTTCAAATTTTAGACTTTTAATATGATTTCTCTAGCTTAAACCTTACACTACAAAACATCTAATATAGGTATAAAAAAAGTTTATAGGATTTTAAAAAACTAATAAAATTGGTAAATTCATTTTATTCAAAAAGAATATTTAATAAAAAAAAAAAGTAAAAAAAGCATCTTTTCTAAAAAACGATCTTTCGAATAGATGAATGATTATTAAAAGACATTTTAATAATTAATTTTAATAAAATTAAAATTATTTTGGCAGAAATCTAAAATTTATTCAAAATTTTTTTGGACTATTTAAAATTTGCCTTTAAATGCTAAAATTATAATGTAAAAAAAATGTTCTGAACTTTTTATTAACAAGCAATAAATTTTATATTTCTATTTAACCCTTTTTTTAGAATTTACGCATTTTTTTTTAGTATTAGGCCTAGTAAAACTATAAGTTTTTTAACATCACAGACTGTGATTTGCGAATAATTTAGACCTTTTTTTATTTTGTTATAAAAATGGTCTAAATAAAATTTATTAAACATTGAATTTTTTATGATATATAGTGAAGTTAAATTTTAAAGCCTATAATGGAAAAACTAAATTTTAACCTTATAAAATGGTAAAGTACAAAATGATCGCTAGATTTTATATGCATAGAATGATTACATTTTTTTTATAAAAATAAAGGTAAAATATAAAATTATTCTACCTTTAATTTACAATTAATTTTAAAAAAATGACTTTAATTTAAAAGATGAATAAAATTTATGAGTTCGCAAAAAAAACATTGATGGATTTAAATTGGACGTGTTTCAAAGTTCTAAACTATTTATCTATTTGATCTTTAAATACTTATTGTAATTTATAAAGTAATAATATTTACAGATTATATCAGTGCATTTATAATAGTATATATGACATATGTATTTTGTTTAAATTTTAATATTCATAAAATTGTTTAAAATATAAATTTATATTTTAAAAATTTTTATAATAAGATTATAAAAAATACGAAATCGTACTAGACCTTGTACTAAAATAATACTATGATTTAGTTATTCAACATTGAATTTATAGAACTAATTTTAAATATATTAAATAGTAAAACCGCTAGTAGATTTACTAGATCGAAATAAAATCATAATTACTGTAAAATAAACTATTAAATGTGTTGATTGTTCATTATACGTATTAAATTGATACTATTAATTCTGCTTAAACTTTAGTTCTAAATAAAATGGTAAAATTTATAGAATAAAAAATTTAAAAAATTAAAACGCATTTTTTTGAAAATGTTTTAATTATCGAAATAGCATCATTTATTAAAAACATATTTAAATATGTTTAAAGCCATGTTAAAAGTCATTTGTACAATTTACCAAATTTAATCAAATGATACCTATAAAACTGTTACAAGCAATGTTTATTAAATATTGTTCTTTAATATGTTCAAGTTAATTTTTATTCAACCAATCAGTTGAAAAATGTTTTACATAATAAAATATAATTTTCAAAAGTTTTAGTTATTCAAAGTTCTAAAAGGCAAAGACCATTATAGGACAGATTTAAAAAAACAAACATCCTGTTTGAAAAATAACAAAAAAATTTTATTTTAAAAGAACTTTTTTATTAAGTTCTATGATGGTGCAAGATCTAAGTTATAGAATCTTTAAAAAATTATTTTATACTTGAACAAAAGTACTTTTGTTCAAATTATTACAAAAAGGACATGCCTATAATTGTGTGATTTTATCTAAATTTGAGACATTTAAAATTTTTAGTCAGTACTTTTTTTTGTTTAAAATTTTCTATAATTTTGAAAATGTTTGTTTAAAAGAACTTAAAGATCTGAACAGGTAACAGGCTATTAATAATAGCCTTCAACAATTTTTTTTTAAATAAATTTATGTAAAAACCTATATAGGTGCTTTAAAAGACAAAATCAAACAGATTTAATTTTCAATCAAATTTTTTAAAAATTAGAAAAAAATTATATAAATTAATTAAACTAAATTAATAAAATGTAATTAATTCAATTAAACTAGTTTAAAATTTAGATCTTTAATTTTGAAATTTAAATTAATGAATTTAGAAATTTGGTAAAATTAAGTTTTAAAAAAAGAAGTTTGGTAAAATTGAAAGACTACCAGTTAAAACTATTTAATTAACTGCAGTAAATTCGAATTAAAAATATAGTTATAAAATTTAATTTAATTAATTCTGAATCTCTAAAATTTAAAATTTTTAAATTAAACTAAATCAAAATTATAATTTAATCATAATTAAATTTAAAATTAACTACTTAGTAATATAGTCGTATTTAGTAAGTACTACTTCAAGTAGTCTACTTGCTTAATAAGTACTACTTAATAAAATATTAGTCTACAATCCAATATATTGAAATACAAAGAATTAAATCACTTTGAATTCTTTTTTAACTGATTAATGATCATTTAAATTTAAGTCAATTATTCATATATAGAACATATACTTGTCTTTTACTCTTTAAAATCTTAAACGGAAGTGTTAAAATTAAAATAATTGATCAATTATTTTCAATAAAAGAGTTTTAATTTAAAAATTTTTAATAAATGTTAAAGCTGAAATTAAAATTCATCTAAAATAGGACTAGAAGTTTTAATTGGTTAAATTTAAAATTAAATTAAATTTATTAAACTTAAAAATTTTTAAAAATCAATTAAAAAAGTATTATTAGTAATTAATAGTTATAAATGTATAGGTTTAAAATAATTCTTTGTAAATTTTAAATTCAACTATTAAATCAATAGCTAAATTATTTAAATTATTTAAAGTTTTATGAATTTATTTTTTAGTTAAAATATAATTGACCATTTTTAAAAATTAAATCTACTTTTCATTTTCTCGTTACCATTTCTCGACAAAAGATCAATTTCTTTTTTTAATTAAAAATCTTTTGATTTCAAAAAAAAATTATAATTCTACAAATTAACTTTTAATTCTAAATTAAATTTACAATCTTTTTTTAGTTAATTGCCTTTGTATTCGTTGGTTCATCTATTTTAATAATCAAACTTTATTATCAATTATCTTTAATTAAAATTATCTTTGATTTTAAAATTTTATCTTAATTAGTCAAAATGAGACCTCGTAATCTGTGTGGTTTAATCTTTTTATTCCTATTTGTTCATCATTCAAGTGAACAGGGTTTAAGTATCACTCCACTTTTTGGTGGTAATACAGCAAATGGCGCTAATAATACTGGTGGTCTAGTGAATACATTAAGAAATACAACTAACAATTTGCTTCAACGTTTAGAAAAACCACGTGATCGTGTTGTTGAACTTATAAAACCAGTAGTTAAATCAGACTTCTCTCGTAATGTTACAAATGTATTAAATTCTATTTGGGATCGTGTACAGACAAGCAATATTAGTCTTATTTTCAAAATTCATTGATTAAAAATTCTATTGTTAATCCAATTAATTCAACGCTTAAAAAATTAAAACAGATTACAGCCAAAGATAGTGAACCAAATATCGAAGTTGTTGATTTAGAAAATAATTTAGAAAATGCAAGACTTTACTCAAACAATAAATTAGTAACTTCAGAAATTTCTGGATTGAGCAATATTAGTTCTGAATCATCAAATTTAGATAATGTACAAATCGATCCATCTACTTCTCTATTAAATCATTTCGAACCAGTTGATTCAAATCAAGAACTTCAAAGTAAAAATGACAATTCAAACTCAATAAATTCAAAAAGAAAAGCTCGATTTTTAGACAGTTACAATTATGGATCACATGGAAATGCTGAAGGTCTTTTTAATAATGTTCAAGAAAATGGTATGAGAGAATGTTTTGCATTAGCTCTTTGTGAATCACATTGTAGACCGCATCTATACTCAAATGGTCCTTTTACTAGAATAAGAAATTTATTTGAAAGACTTCAGTCGCATAATCATCAAGATTATCATTATTATCAAGGTGCTAGAAGATTTGGTCAAAGATATTATGGTGAAAGTAATTTTAATGATTGTAACTACTGTAATGATCAATACTACTGTCCGCATCAAAGAGAATATTTAATCAATCACTTTTCTCAAATGGATAATTTCTTTTAAATTTAAATTTATTATTTGTTTAGTTTTTTTTTTTTGACCTATTTTACGAATTAATTATTTTTTTTAAATTTGTTTAAATCATTTTGACCAATTAGTTAAATACATTAGCCACACACACACCCACAAATCAATTTCTTGTTTTTCGGTTTTTTTATTTAAATTTTATGTATTTTTAAATCATTTTTGAAGTTGACTAATCATTATCTAATCAATTCATTTAAATTTGAAATCAATTTTTAAAATAAATTTAGTTTCGAATTTCAATTTTTAAACTTCTATTATTTCTTATTTTTTTATTTAAATTTAATTATTCTTTTCTATAATCTATTTTTAAAAGTGATCATTTCCTTTTTTTTAATTCATTCTTTGATCATTTCCTTTTTAATTTTTTTATTATAAAATCTATAATATAGACCTTTTATTAAAATTAATTTTTTAATTTATTTAATTTTTAAAAAGAAATATTAACAAATAGTACTATTTAATTTTAGATTTTTAGCGATTTGAAAATAATTAAACCATTAAGAACCGCAGAACTTTAGATTGAATTTCGATAATTTTAATTTTATTTTTGAATGTCTTAATTTTTAAACTAATTTCTTAATGGTATCTTTAAAGATCAATTTTAGTAAAAATTTTTAGCATTTGACCATAATATTCACATCTATTTTAATCTTTTTGTATTGTCTAAAAAAATATTTTTTTTAATCATTTAAACTAAATTTGCCAAATTTTGATACAAATCTGATAAATTGATACATATAGAAAATGTTTACTTAACTAACTTGAATTTTATTTCTATTTTTAAATTTAATTTAAAAGATTTAATTTAAATTTTTATACAAGTGTCTTTTATAATTGATTTTTTAAATTTTTTAATGTTTAAAATTAGGCTTCTAAATTTATCTTAGACCGTCAATAGTCCTGATTTTATTGCTCAAATCTAAAGAACTTTATTGAACTTCTGTAAATTTTAAAAAGATTACTGAAACTTTATTACTATAACTAGTATAAATTTTATCAAAATCAAATTCTAAGTCTGTGTATAATTTTATTAAAAATTCTAACTTAGAATATTCTTTGAATGATAAAAATTTTAATTAAATTATCAGTCAAGATACAGTTAAAAATGCGTAATGTTTTTAAATTAATTTTTTTTTTAACTAGATTAATTTTTAATTTAAATAATTTGATTTTACTTAATTAAATTTGATTTTACTAAATTAAATTTGATTTTACTAAATTAATGAAATATTCTGTTATTTTTTAGAATAATTTTATCAAACTTATTTTAAAATGAATTTTTGTTAAAAAAAAAACTCTCTATTAAGAAACCTATATTGTGCTCTAAAATTTATATGAATTTTTTTAATCCTTTTAAATTCAAAATTAGGCTTTAATTTAAACCATTAAATTTATTTGATTCTTGAATTTAAAAAAAATTTACATCGAAATTTAATTATCTTATATTAATTCTATTTAAAAACTTTAAATTAAAAAAAAAATTATTTGTCTATTCATTTTTTCAATATAAATCAAATTAAAAATTTCAATTCTAAAAATTTGAACAATAGAACTTTAAAAAATTAATCTAAAATTTTAAAATAAATTTATTTAAATACTAGAATTTTTAGTAATTTAAAAATTTAAATTTTTTTGAAACTAAGTTTCCCAGAAACTATTATTTAAGTTTTAGTTAAATTTAGTTTCAAACTTAGTTTGTCGACAAACTAAATTTAAAAATTTTTAAATAAAGCCGCTTTTTAAAAATCGGCTTTTAAATTTATAAAAAATCCCTATTTAAAAGTTAAAGGGTATAAAAAAAATTATCTAATTTAGACCTTAAAAATTCAAACGATAAAAAGCAAAAGAATTTTGAGCTTTTTTCGATTAAATTAACTTTAAGTGTATTAGTTTTGTAAATTAGTTCAATTTATTAATTAAAGTTCTAAAAGTAAAAGGTTAAAATCAAGTTTTACGTCTTATTTTTTTTTTTTTTCTATATAATACTTTTATACCTATATAGATATCTATATAGGTACCTCTATATAATTAGTCGATTTTGTTGTTTATATAAAAATTCGGAAACCCTATATTTTTTTAGTAATAAGAAAAAGATTCGAAGAGAATGCGTGTTTTAAGTAATCGAAAAACGTAAAGAACATCAATAGATCGAAAAAGAAAAAAAGATTAGAAATTAAAATTAAAAAAGATTTAATTTTAAAGAATTAATTTCAAAGAATTAAGATTAGAACTTATTGGTCATAATTACCAAATAATTACCAAATTTATTTAATTTTAAATTTGTGTTCTAGATTTAAAAAAGTGAATTTTTAAATGAAAAATTAATAATTTTCAAATTATCTATATAAAAGATTTATTTTACTAAATTTTTAATTTTAAGAACTAATTTCAAATTTTTTTTAAATTTAATTACTTATTTTTTATTAATTTATTTTTTTAAATATTAAAATTTCTAGATTATTTAGAAATTCTCATTTAAAATATTCATTTTAAATAAATTTTTACTTTTAAAATCACTTTTCATCAATTTTAATCACCAATTTTAGTGTTCTGTAAAAATCTATTTAAATTATTTAATTATTAATTCATTATTTAAATGATTCAAAATTTTTTACTCAAAAATTATTCACCTTTTATGTTTTCTTTTTAAAATCATTTCTTTTAAAAAATTAAACTATCAAATTTCTTTTTAATAATCGAATTTAAAGTGTTTAGAACACATTGCTCTTTGCTAACGATAAACCCTTTTTTTTGTTGCTTAGCATTCCTAAAATGAACCTTTAATCAAATTATTCTAAACTCGAATGAAAAAAACGCACAAATAAAGATCTTTTATTTTTTCAAAAGGTAAGTAGTTAATTTATACACAGTACTTATTCTAAACAACAGTAGTAATTCTTAAATTTTTTTTTAATTTTTAAAAAAATTATTTTATTTTTTTTTCAATTAAAATTTTTTCTATTTAACTTTGAACAATAGTCTTAATTTAAAAATCATTATTTAATAAAATTAATTCTAGGATAAAAATCTAATAATGATTATTAGAAATTAATTTAATAAGCTAATTTAATGATTAAAAAATTAATTTTTTTTCTTTTACTTTATAGGTATTTTTAAAGATAGGATTTAATAAATTCAAGAAAATATTTATTTTTTTTTTTAAATTTTACCAAATCTTTTAAAAACACTCAAAATTACAATTAAACGATGCTTTATTTTTTTAAATTTAATTCTCATTAATAGACTTAATTTTTTTTTTATATTTAAATTTTAAAAAAATCATTCCTTAAAATTATTTTAAAAATTAATGATTTTTAAATTGTTAAAAATTTTAAATTAAAAAAATGTCGTTAACTGGCGATAACACAGCTAAGTTTTGGGCTAGTTGTCCTAAAGTACTTTGTCATAGAAGAAGAAGTTCTAGTTCTGGTCTATTTAATATAAATATAACGGAGCCAATTTTATCTAAATATAAGCACTTAGCAAAGTTACATTCCGATAGTTCAGCTCTTGGTTTAAATGCAGTTAATAAACCAAGTTTATTGCGTGGTACATTATTTAGATGCTCATTGCCTGGAACACCTCTTGGGACTCCTCTGCCTTCAAATCAAGGCATTCTTCATCATTTTACAGAGAAAGCAATTCAAGATCTATTAGGCAAAAGTTCAACACCAAAAGTTGTTAAAAGTTCAAGTGATTATGAATTAAAATTAGATGATATTAAATCATCAGATGACAATCAACATTCTGGTAAAAAAACTAGAGTAAATCTATTCGATATACCATTAGATCAAAATATTGTAACAAGAGGTTCAAAACTACTTAGACCTAAAACTTTAGAAATTAAAAATAAAGCCAAACCAGAAACTTTATCTAAAATCAATGAAAATGGTAAACTTGAAGATGAAGAAAGTGAAAAAATAGATGAAAAAAATAGTTCTTTAACATCGTCATTGTATTATAGCATAAAAGAAGAGCAAGAGGAAGTAGATGATGATTGTTCAGTTCAACAAAATAAATCTTCAGATGACTCAATAAATAAATTAAATAATGATTTAAAAAATTCATTGAATGAATTTTCTTATAATATAAATAAAAAATCAAATGGTAAATTAAATGGTGAATTATTTGAACAAACTATTAAGAATAATTCAACGGTTGAGACTATTGTTTTAGATGACTCATCAGTGATTGATAAAACTGTACAAAATTTAGAAAATATTTCAATTAATGACCAAAATAAATTAAAAGAGTTAAATAATGATCTTAAAGACAAAAAACCTATTGAACACAATGGTGTTAAACATGAAGAAATTCTGAATAAATCTAATGATTATGAACCGCAGAAACAACAGCAAAATTGTATTTTTGTGAATAATCTTCATTATTCTGTAAGTAAAAAACTAGATCCAAAAGATTATAATTGAAAGTTATTCTTAAAAATTAATATTTTTAAAAATTAATATTTTTTAAATTAATTTTTCTATTTTTATTCCTTGATTTAGCTTAATCATGATGATCTTAGAAAATACTTTTCCAAATTCGCGAATGTAACTAAAGCACGTATTATCTTTGATAGTAATTCCAAAAACTCAAAATGGTAATTTGAGAAAAAAAATTTAATTTTTTATCTTTAACCTAATTTTTTTCCCGTTTTTAGTTTCGGATTTGTGTATTTTAAAAATCAAAATGAAGTTCAAAAAATATTATCTATGCCAAAGGTTCTTTTAAACTTAAAGAAAGGTAATTTTATTTAAAAATTTTTTTTTTAATTTTTAAAGAAAACAACTTAAATTTAAAAAAATTAAATTTTAGATTTTAAGAAAATTTTTCTTTTTTAAAGCAAATACAATTAATTAACAATTTTTTATTTGAATTAGAACATTACTGCTTAGTTTGGCCAGAAATAAGAAAAAGTGAAAAATTCGTGAGAAGGAAGTGTTCTGTAAAAATAAATTTTTATTAAAATTTAAATTTGAGAAATTATATAAAACTAAAATTAGGAAATTTTAATTAAAATTTAATGAAAAAATTCTAAAATTATCAATTCGATCATCATTAATAATCCATTATCATTAAATAAAAATTAAAAAGAGGAAACTATATATTCTGTTAGCGTATTATGAACTTATTAAAATTAAATAAATTTTTTTAAAAATTTAAAATTTTAAAATTTAAAGAGATGAATAAGAATGAATATTTTTTTTAAATTTTAAAATTTTTTAAGAATTTTTAAAGAAATAAATTTGATAATTATTGATCTAATCTTTAAAAAGATTTATTTATTAAATTAGTATATTTTAAAATTGATAGAGCATCATTTAATATTGTTAATTAAATTATTCAATAGACAAGCATTCAATTGATAACTTGCAATAATTAAGAAATTTTTATTTTTACAATTAATAAGCTTAAAAATATTTTAGCGTATAGGTTAAAAATTTTAAATTAGAACTTATTTTAAACAATGTTTAAAAAGTACTTTTATATTTTGAATTAGTTCTTAGCGAACACTTTTAACACACAATAAACTAAATTTATCCATTTAAGATCATTTTTAATAATTTTGAGAATTCTATAATGTATTTTTTTTCTCAAAAAAAAAAAAAAATATTTTTCTTTAAATTAATTTTTTTTTATTTAAACCAAATTGTAAAAAGATCATTCGAATATAGATGTATAAAAATATAGAACAATTACCTGTGTTCGAATGTTCTTTAAGTAGAAATCATCTAAAATTACCCTTTTTAATTTATTTTTTAAATAATTTTTTGATTTTTTTCTTTTGAAAGAAAAATTTTTACCGAAAAAAATGATTTCTTTTTGAAATTTTATTTTTCTTTACTGTATTTTTGACATATTTTTTAATTTTTTTTAAAATTTGTTCTGCAAATGCTCAGGTTCAAAACAACTTTTAAATCATCATTTAAAATTTTTTTTAAAACAACTCAATAAAAAAAAAATACTTATCTGGTCATAAGAATTTAAAAATTTTTATAGGTTAACTTTAAATTTTGTAGTTATAATTTTGAAAAAGAGACTATTATTTTCTTATAAAAATATATACATCTAAATTTAAAGAGAAATTAAAATTTTAATTTTTTAAATCAAATCATTCTTACATTTTTAAAATTGCTAATTATTCAAGTTCTTTAACTGAACATTAAAATTTTTTTATAATTGACTAACTCTTTTAAAACTATTTAAAGATAACTTTTAAAAATCTAACTGAAAATCCTTTAACAAATCAAATTTAATCTTGTTTTGTATTAAAATGTAATTAAAATTTTTCCCCTTAAATGTCCATTATTAACTTTTTCATAAGCTTGTGGCAATTGCTCTAGCTCAAAAACTTCTTGTACAATTGGTTTAATTTTTCCTTTTTCACATAGATTTTTAATTTGTTCTAATGCAGATTGATTAGTTTCATAATATGCCCACCTAGCATTTGTATACATTTGAAGACTTTTGAATGTCAATTCACTTGAACTTTTTAATGACTTTAATAAACCAATAAATATCCCGTTTTCATCTGCATCCTTTTTAAAAAAATATTATTTAAAAAAAACTATTTTCAATTTTTTACTTAAATTTTTAATTATTTTATAAAAATTAAGCTTTAACTTACCTTCATCAATGGAGATCTAGTTGTTACGTAATAGGAATCGCGATTCTTTTTTAGTAATTTAAATAACTTCGTTTCATCATTTGTAGTTGCAGAGGAAGAAAAATCGAGTATGTAATCAAAGTAGCCTACTTTTTC
>NW_027601182.1:0-36405 GCF_964058835.1 Carex rostrata
AAAAAAAAATTTCAAAATTTACTTCCGGTTTAAACGAATTTAATTTGAGAATTTCTCTATATTCTAGCATGCATTTTTCTATAAAAAGAATAATTTCTAAATTTATTAATTGATAAATAATATTCATTGAATATCGAATCTATTTTTTACATTAAGAACTATAATTTATTAATTAAAAATGACATGGACAAATGATTAGATAGCCTATTATAAGTTTTAGAAACTAAGTAAATTTAACATCCGGATTCAAATATAAGAACAAAAAAGTTTAACTGTTTAAATAAAAATTTTAATTTTATAGATTTAAAAAAAAAGCGCAAACATTCTTTATAGGAATTCAAGAATTTTTTTTTAATGATGGTTAATATTATCAAAATTCTTTTTGAATATTTAACTTTTTTAAAAAATTTTAAATTTTTAAATTTTAGAAATTTAAGAATTTTTTTAGATCTTGTAAATGATGCTTGTTTATTTTACCAAATTTTTTTTGCTAATGTTCAAATTTGTAATGTTAAGATTGTCGAAATCTAATTGTCACATTTTTTTTTTGCATTGTTAAACTAAAAAAAAAATTATCTTATTAAAAAAAAACTTTTTTTCGTTTTTTTTCTTCAAAAAAAATAAACAATATCAATTTTCAATTCTAATTGTTTGTTTCTGGTAGATAAATTCAATCTAGAACTATTCTTAAAAATAGAATAGACTATTCTAAGAAAAAAAGAAAGAAAGTACTTTTAAAGAACAGTTTCTTAAATTAACATTTTGTATTATAATTCGAATAACTATATGATGTTATACTTAGTAATATTGATATTTAAATGGAGAAGGACAGTTTTTTTTAATTCTATCATATAGATTTTTAAGAAAATTTTTGAATGATTGAAAATCTTTGTTTTTTAAGAAATTTTCAGTTCTTAACAAACCTCGAATTCTAGTTTATAAAAAATATAAGAATTTTTAGTTGATAAAAATGATACACTAGAGAATGAAAATCAGATTTACAGTCGGAAGTTCTCATTTAGAACAAGACCAAAAAAATTACTCGCTAATCACAAAATGAAATTGCAGACGTATACGTCTGCAATTTTAATTTTTAAAAGTGTATATACTTTTAAAAATTAAAAAAAAATAAAATTTTCTAAATGACGTCTAATGGTCACTGCCTAAAGAACTTCCTGTAACAAAGTGCACGTTAGCAACTTATAATTCACTACGAATTTTTAATGAAAAAAAAAACTATTTTTAACAGATGATAATCGATTAGCTAATTTAGTTAAATTTTTTTTTAATTTTAAAATTATAGAAAAAGTAAAAGTTTTTGAAATAAAAAAATTTAAAATTTAAAAAAAGAATGTTGAAAAATTAATTTTTTTGATTCTATTTAGAAAACTAATTACAATTAAATTTAAATAAATTAAAGAAAAGATAATGGGCATTATATCGCTGTTTTATTTTAAGTTAAAGTTACTTTTAATATTCTATGGTTAGTGTGCTTATCTTTTAGTTCTAATAAAGGCTATTTTAGAATTTTAGTCTAATAAAATTACTCTCTTAATTGTTAAATCATTGAATTAATATGGATGACCATAGTGTTCAATTCACTAAAAGGTTACCCATCTAATCCTATATATTATAATTAAATTTTATACATTTCAATAAACTTTTTTGAATGCTAATTAAGATAAATATGATTCAATAAGCATCATAATGTCATTTTTTAAATTAAATGAATTAATTAACTAAGATTTTAATTTTTAATTACAATCGTTTATTGTATTAATTTCTAATTTAACGCCAAATTATTTATTCTGTTTATTTTCTAAAGTTTAAATTTAATTTATAATTAAATTAATCAAAAAGTTAAAATATATAAATTAACAAAATTTAAATTGAATTTAATTGAATTAAACTTAATTAAGTTATTTTTTTATAAATTGGTTTCAATTAAATTGATTAAGAGTTACAAATTCTTCGAATCTAATTTATTTAATGTGGTCTACAGTATTTGATTTTTAATTTAAAAAATTAACTCAATTTTAACCAATAATGCATCGATTAATAGCCAATTGAATTTATTTTAATTTTAATTCTTTTTTTTTGGTTTATTATGAAATCAAAATTTACTATAATTATATTTAATTCATCCTATAAAAGTATTACTAAAGTTTTGTAAAAAAAATTAATTAATTATCTAAATTAAAATTTAACAATGAATTTTTTTAAATTAATTTCTTTTTTTTTTCAAATTTAATAAATTGTAGACTACTAATTTTGACTTTAATTAAAATAAAATTTTGAAATTAATTTTTTCTCATTGGTTAAAGTTTAATTAGATTTAAGAAACTTTTTAAGAATTTAATTTTATTTAGTGTTCTTCATTGTCTTTTAATTTAAAAAAAATTAAATTTATTAATTGGTTTTTAGTTATCAACTTTTTTAATTTTTCACTTGTAAATGAATTCAAAGTTCAAAATTAAACATTTTTAGTTCTGTCTTGTTTTAAATGCCATTAAATTAACTTTTTTTTTCAATTTAATTTATTTAAGATTGTTCTAAGATTGTTCTAAGATCATCATAGAAGTTTTTTTATCGATTAAAATCTTTTTTTAATTTATAATCCTTTAAATATATTTTTCTTTAAATTAAATTTATTTTTTTAGAACATTTTTAAGATTTAGTTATTTAAAACTTTTAAAAATTTTTAAATTAATTTTCTTTTGTTTTATTAATTAAAATTTTCACCATGGATTCAACTACTAATCAACAATCACAAATTGTTAATTTCTATAAAAACAAAAGCATCTTTATAACTGGAGCATCTGGTTTTGTTGGAAAAGTACTTGTTTTGTTTTATTTAATTACTGATTAATTACTAATTTTTATGATTGTTTAATTTATTTTAATTTACTTTTTTTTTTTAATTTAATAAAAATTTAAAAACTAGGTACTTGTTGAAAAACTTTTGCGTACATGTTCAAAAATTAATAAAATCTATGTTTTATTAAGATCAAAAAAAGGTCTCACAACTCAAGAACGTTTAAAAAAAGAGTTTATTGAATTTGAATTATTTAAAAATATTGATAAGAACTTAATTAAGGAAAAATTAATTGCATTTGATGGTGATTTAACATCTGAATGCTTTGGTTTAGCAGAAGAAGAAATTGAAGAATTGTGTTCAAATGTAAATATTGTATTTCATGTTGCAGCATCTGTACGTTTTGATGATCCAATAAAAGAATGTGTTCGTTATAATGTTCTTGGTACTAAAACTGTTTTAGATTTATGTCACAAGATGTTAAATTTAGGTTGTTTTGTTCATGTTAGTACAGCTTATGCATTTTGCCAATTGAAATGTTGTAAAGAGTGTCTTTATCCAATCAAAGCAACTGCAACTCAGATTATGGAAACCTCTAATTGGATGGATGAAGTAACGTTCAATAAATGTTCTGAATTTTTAATGGAGGGAAGACCGAATACTTATACATTTACAAAGGCTGTTGCTGAGCATTGCGTTAATGAAAATCGTGGGCAATTACCTGTTGCAATAGCTAGACCATCAATCGTAACTGCATCTTTTAAAGAACCATTCCCTGGATGGATAGATTCATTTAATGGTAAGAATCAAAGATCTAAATTAAAATCCAATTTGATTTAATTTATCATCTTTTAACTTTTATAATTTTTTTTCACCGTTTGATTAAGTAACAATAATCAAATTAAATACTCTTAAGCTCCTAAATATCAGTTAAAATTTATAATATCACAAAAAATTTTAACTAATTTTTTTTCTTCCCGAAGGACCTGCTGGAGCGTCATTATTAGGTACTTTAGGTATCACACGTTCAATAATTTGTTCACCAAATTCTAAGGCTGATTTAATTCCAATTGATTTTGTAACAAATTCTTTAATTGTGATCGCTTGGAAAACAGCAACTGATTTTCAAAATTCAAATAATAATGAGTATTCAACAACAATTGAAAATAAAAATGGTTTAACAAGAACTTTGCCTATTTACAACATAACTTCGGGTGATGTGAATCCAACAACTTGGGAGGAATTCCTTGAATATGGTCGTGAAATAGCATTTAGTATGCCTAGTGAAAAGATGGTACGTTTACCAGCTAATGCACCAAAAGGAGATAAAGTAAATCGTTTTACCCATACACTAACTAAAATATTTAGCGAAATATTAGTTGCCTATATACTTGATTTTCTATTTATTCTAAGTGGAAGAAAAGCTAGGTAGGTTTTTTATTAATTATCGTAACTCTGTTTAAACTTAATTAAGCTAATAAATTAATAATTTAGTTCGTTAAATTTTAAAGATCAAAATTTTTAATTTTTTTTTTTTAATAATTTCTAGATTAGTTAATATAGTTCGAAGAATGCATAATGCATATGATTTACTTGAGTTTTTTGCAACAAGACAATGGAGTTTCCCATGTGATAATATTCTTTCACTTTATGATTCATTAAATGAAACCGATAAGCAGTTATTTTATTTTGATATTCGAAATGTTGATTGGAGATCTTACACATACGATTTTTATAAGGGTATGAGAAGACATCTTTTAAAGAAAATGATGATAATGTGCCAAAAGCACTAAAAAAAATGCAAAGGTAATTTTTAAATATTATCATAATTTTGATTTTTTTTTAATTTACCCAATTATTAATTTGGATTCTTAATTTTTTTTAAAGGTTAAAGATTGGATACTTTTTGGTAAAAATAATTATGTTCCTTTTATTCATTTGGCTAATTTTAAGTTTAAGCCCAATTAAAAATTATTATTCAATAGTACAAAAAATTTAAAAAATTCATCTAACTTTAGCATTTAATTAAAATGATTTTATAGAATTGATTATGAATTGTTTAGATACAGTTTGATACTTTAATATTCAATTAAAATAATTAGAAAAAGCTGCTTAATTAATTGATAGGATATTGATTTAATCAAATTATTAGATAAAAAGGTATTTTGAATAATGTTAAAAAAAAAATTATCTTAATAATTATTAATTTACAATTTGTTATTTAGATTAGTTTTAATAGGTTTTTATAAATTTTTAACAATGATTTTTTTAAAATTTTAAACTATAATTAAAATTAAATTGCTACAATTTTGTAAACTAGGCTAGATTATTTAATTCTAAGGAAAATAATTTTGTAAAACTTTATTTTAAATAATTCTTCTTTTGCAATTAAAAAATTTAGTTTTTTTTTCTTAAATTTAAGATGTTTGTTAAAAATTTTATAAAATTTAAGATTTTGATCTTAAATAGGCAATTTAATTTTTTATTACGTTTATAAATTAAATTTTATTTTTAAATTTTTTACAATTAAAAATTAAAAATCGATTAAATGATTTTTTAATTGGTCACCAAAATTTTTAGAGTTGCTTTACAAAAAGAAAATTACTAAAATATATTAAACTTTTTTTTTGCGATTTAGCTATTACAAAGCATTTTAGAATTTAAAAAAAGTTTTTTTACTTCAAAAATTTCTTTAAAATATTTTTTTAGAACTAAATCAGCACGAATTAATCACTTTTAATCAAATTATTTTTTTTGTGATTTAAATTCTTGTTTAGTTGAATCCATTTGTGTGCCATAAAAGTTCTAGAATAAAGGGTTCTAAATTTTAAATTAAATAATAGGTCAATAAATTACACGTTTCTATCAATAAAACTTCATCATATCTATAGACAATTAATATGAAAAAAAAGAACTTGCAATGATTAATTTATATTCGAATATAAATCTAAGAACTCAATTTATAGATTTTTAAATAATTTATTTAACTTTTAGGACTATGCAATTTTTTAAATAAATTTTATATTTTCTTTGTAAAATTTCAATGTGAATTCGCGAATAATAAAATTTTTTTATTTCACTAGAACCATATTAGAATAGTTCTCATAATGTTTTTAGAATTATGATTATAGTCTAATAATTTTTTTGATAGAGAAATTAATTTGTTCTATTAAATAGGTTTTTATTTTAATTTAATTTTTTCGACTTGTTAATGCTTTAATGATTTTTAATAATTAATTATTTTGTCTAGTTTAAATTATCATTTTTTTTAATTCAAAAAATTAATTGATAAAATATGTTCTAAAAATAGTTTGGATTTTTTTTTTTTTGACATTTTAAATTAAAAAGTGAGTATGTTTTAAAAACTTAAATAATTTTTCAATAATTGATGTTAAATAATTGATTTTAAATTGAAAACCCTAAGGCTTTTTTATGGAAAGAATTTTTTAAAAACCATTTTAGAAGACCATTAATTTGCATTTCCTGTTTAGAAAAAAAGTTCTAACTATATAAAAATTTCTAACTATACAAAAAGTTCTAACTATATAAAAAAAATTTTTCAAAAATTAAAATAAAATTTTTTTATATGTTCAATGAACATTGTTCATTTATATGTTTATTATGTCGGAATTTTTTAATTAAAAATAATTTGTTATTAATAATCTGTTATTAATAATTGGTTACAAAAATCTCACTATAGTCTTCGAATTCACTAATTTTAAAGTCAATTTCTAGAAAAGTTCTAGAACGTTTAAAATATAATTAATCAATTTCACTAATTTTTAATAAATTTAAAATAGTAATTTTTTCTTTTAAAAAAGATTAAAAGATTTTTAAAAATTAAATAATCTAAATAATTGTCTAAGATTAAAGGCTTCAATTATAATAATCTTTTAGAATGCGATTATCTTTATATAATGTGTGTTCTAAAAGATGTAATCTATTTAAAATTTATTTAAAAGCATAAATTTAATTTACTAAATTTAATTATCTTTTTAATCATTTCTTTTTTATTATTATTACAAACTAATATTATTTCGAAATTTTTTAAAAAAAATTACTTCCTATAATAGGAATCCTATTTTTTTATATAGATTTCCTATGTTTAAAAAAATTTTTTTAAATAGATTTAATTTTGATTAAAGGCCGTTTAATTATTGTTAAAATAACAATTAAAAAGTATCATTAAATTAAAAATGATTGATACATTTGATAATTTTCTTTAAACTTAATCATCTAACCATGGTTAGAATGCATTTTAAATGATAAAAATTTTACCTCAAAGTTCATAAAGCTGATTTTTTTCTAATCCTAAACAATTAAATCTTTTAAAATATATATGATGTATATTATATATTTGTTTCAAAATGATCTATAGATCATTTTGAAACTTTTTTAATTTTTAAGAACAATTTAAAAATTTTCTTTTAAATTCTAGAATTTCTAGAGTTTAAATTTTTTTAAAGCAATGTCTCTTGAACGGTTTCAATAAAACTGATTTTTTTTCAAAAAGACTTTAATTTAAAACTTTTTTTTGAAATTATAATAAAGTTCTATAAATTTTATGTTCTTAGATTTCTTAAAATTTTAAACTTTTGAAGCGCGTAAATTTATAAATTAGAAGATGAATAAATTTAAAAAGTATTTAAAAACTTAAAGAACAAATCTTTTTTAGCGTTTAAAAACTCAAGTTTTTTTTTAAATTTAGACTAGTTAAAAAATTAGAATTTAGTAACTATATTCTACTTGTATTATAGATCATCTATATTTAAAATCACAAAAAAAAAAAAATTCTGTAATAAAATCTCCATTAAAAAGCTATTTGCAAAAAAAATCCAATTAATTTTATTTAAATTCTGTTCTTTTACAATTAAATAAGATTAAATTAAAAAAATCAAAAGTAAGATTTTTAAGTGTTTAATTAAAATTCACTGCTAGAATTTTCGATTTAAGGCTTTAAAAAAAATCTAAATAAGAAAACTCAATTTGAAATATTTAAAAATAATTTTTTTAGACAATCACTTTTATTAGCCTTTAAAATGCTTTATCAAATTTAACCAAGAAAAAAAGAGTAACATAAAAAACATTGTCTTTAGATTTTTTAGTTAAATCTTTTTTTTTTTTAATATTATAATATATATTAGAATATATTCTAATAAATTAGATCTAATATATAGAACATTAATCAGAAACTTTTTCGAATTTTGAACAATATTCTAAAATTTTATTAACTTTAATTTATTTGCATAATATATTTCTAAATTAATCTTTTTAAATGTTTAAAAAATAGCCGGAAACGGAAAGAAACATTTAAAAATGCTATTAAATAAATAAAATAATAACGAAATTTTTATTTAAATTCTTAAAAAGTTGTAAAAAATGCATTTTAAATAAAAATTTGCTAAGAAATTTGAGTTACAACACAAAAGAAAAAATTCAAAGTGGAACTTCCGTTCAAAGATATGAATTCTGTAATGCTATTTTAGAAGTTTTATAGAATTTATAAGACAGAACTTTCGAGATCTAATTTTTAAATGACAAAAAAGAAAAATAGAATTAATAAGAACATTAAAATTTTTAATATAGTAAAAATTTATTAAAATGTCAATTAATTTTTTTTTCTTCTAAAAATCTTTGAAAAAATTGACCAATTCATTTTGACCTTTAATTTTTTAATAAACAATAGAGTTCAAATAAATGATTATAAACTAAATTTATCATTTAAATTATAAATTTAGGTCACTTAAAGTTTGCAAAAGTTATTAAAGATATTGAATTCAACTGCAGTTGAATTCAATATCTTTAAGAACTTTCTAAATTTTCTTAGTTTACCGAATCAGATTTCTAAAAAAACTTAGAGAATCTCAAATTGTTTAATGAAAAAAATCTTTATTAAAATTTAACATTTAAACTTTAGTTTTATGTATAAAAAAAATTAAAAATTTATAAATTCTGAATTTCTGTTTATAGGCAGGATTTTTTTTACGGGATATCTTCTTTAGGATAAATTTAAAACTTTTAAAAATCAATTTTTGTCATTTTAGTAAAATAATTTTATTAAACTTTTTCAATTAAATATTAAATCTTTTTTTAATCTAAGTTCCGATTCCTTTTAGATAATATTTTTTTCCAAAATTAACTGCTAAATTCATTTAGAAAAAGAAATTTTATAGTTCTATTAGATTAAATGTACATTTAAGAACGCGTTCTTAAAGAATGCTATATATATAGCAAGAATCTTTCTGCAAGATGTATCTGCAATATTTTATAGAAAAAGGAAATTAAATGCGATATCTATTAAACCAAAGTTTAAGTTAAATATAAATTAAAAAAATATTTAGATTAAATTTATATTTTATGTGATCTAGATAATAAAAATTTTAAATGATAAATATATCAATCGTATGAGTTTATCAATAAGTCTCAAACCATTGGCCTTAAATCTTATGATAACCCATTTAGAAATTAAAATATTATTAACTTATAATTGTTTTTATATATACAATATGGTGTTATAATGAAAGAAAATAATAAAAGGAAGTTTTAAAAGGATGTTGAAATATTACTACTTTGATAATTACAATAATAGTGATTGTACTACACTTACTTTATTGGTACTACCGTTTTTTATCACAATAAGACATTATTAATGACACTACTATAAAACTGATACTATTGCTACATTTTAAAAACATATTAAATTCGAATATAGTACAATAATTTATAAATTGTATGATAACCATTTAATGAAAGTTTTTTTATAGAACAATTCTAGTAAAAAAATTTTTATTAGAATTGTTTACAATTCTAGTTTATTTTCTCGATGATATAAACATACAAAAGAAATTAAGAATTTTTTTTTAAACAGCTGGTGGCAAGTATAGGATGATTTTAAGTCTATGATTTTTTTTGACCGGAACAACAAACCACCATTTAGAAACCATTATAATCGTTTAGATTTTTACATTAATTTCTTTAGAGATATGTGTGGTTTAATAAAAACTTTTAATATTTTTAGGATTCTATTATTTTTTGACTTCTTGACTAAAGTTTGAATAGAAGTTCTAAATAAAAATTCGAATAGCAAGATCTTTTTACATGTCCAAAAGTTTAATTAACTAATATAAATTATTGAAGTAAAAATTTTTTTGTAAAAAGAAGATAAAAATTTTTACACATACCTAAAAGAGAGATATTAAAATTTACTAATTTATATATTTAAAATATTTTCATAAAATTTTAGAAATTTTGAAACTCTTAAAATATTAAGTGTGTTATCACTAAGTAACAATAGTCAGTGAATTAGATATCAGATATTTTTTAGATAACTAAAATGATGTTAGAAAATGTTTTGATTCAAAACTTTTGAACATAATTCTCTTTTTTCGTTTAAAATTTGAACATTTTTTTAGTAAAGTCGATTTAAAAGTACATTTACTTTATGGCATTAGAATGTCATAAAAGACCAATTTTTAAGGGGTTGAATTTTTTAATGATAAAATTTTAATTAATAAAAAGAGTTAAAAAAACTATTTAAATACTGCTGGTAAGTTAAATCGACTTATGGACATAGATGGTAGATAAAAATCAAAGATTTTCTTAACTAAAAATTTTTTTTTAAAGAAATGTCTACTTAACATGTGGTTTAGAATTTTTTTTTTTTTAAATAAAATAAAATTTTTGATTTGAAGGTAAATTATAATCTAAAATTTATCTTCAAATTAAATTTAAATCATTGTTTAAATTCTTGATTTAATATTGCTTGCAGAATTCTCAGAATCAATAATTGCTAAAATTTAGGTGTATTAGATTCTAAATCTAATAAATTATCTAATTTTAAATTTAGTTCAACCAAAATGCTCACAATATCTTTCTATTTAGGGTTTTCTTAAGATAAAAAAGAAAGCATCTATTTTAAATAAATTATTAGAGTTTGTAACACTTTCTAACAAGATCTTCTTTTTTAATGAATTGTAGCAAGAATTTAATTAAATAATTAGCTAAATATTAATTTAAAGATAACTTGCTTGAATACTTTTTAGTTTATTCATTTTTTAATTTTTATTCAATTAACTTTAAAAAAAATTTTTTAAAATCATCTTCTTCAAAAACTTAATATTAAATTTTCTTAAATTTAGGATCATGTAAAATATCTTTATGTAGATGTTCAAAAATTCTGCAGAATTAAATTTTTTTAAATTATGATTTAGCAAAAAAAAAAAATAGAACAGTAAATTAAATTTACTAAATTCATACCAATATTTGAAGATCTGTAAAAAAGCATTTGATAATGTAGATCTTCTTAATGATAGATTTGATTAAAAATTACATTTCACATTTTTTTCCTTTTTTTTCATTCATTTTGCAGATTCAACAATATTGAAACATTGCAAAAAAAAATCTAATACTTTACTAGTAATTAGATTCATAGCTAAAATCAAACCAAATGAATTATAAAATCTTCTTTTTATACAGAACGAATTTAAACTTACTATTATTTAATTATCACCATTTATTTTCATCATTTTATCACAAGATTTTTTATCCTTTGTTTGCAAAGTACTTTTAAAACTTCCGGTTAATTTTTGTTTTTTAACATTTTATTTAGTTAAAGGTTTATAAGTTAAACTTAATAATTTTACATTTTAACTTTTCTTTTGATCAATATTTTTAGCAAACTTTATCAATGTAGGAAACTTAAAAAATTTTAATAATTAAATTTAATTAAATCATTAGAATTTAATTATTAAATTAATCAAAATTAAAAATTACAAAAAATGCCTTAAAATTTTAGATAATTTATTTTAGATAAATAACTTTTTCTAAATATACTAGAAAATTATCTTATTTCATAAATTTACATTGTTAACCTAAAATTTTTGAGTAGTTATTATCGCGGAACGGCAGTTTTTATTTCTAAATCAGAACAATTTAATTTAATCTAACAAATCAAAATTAACATAATAAATTTTATTTGAATTAGGTTTAAATTTAGTTAAATTGAATAACATATCTGATAAAAAAATTGTTTTTAAATTTAAAATATGTTTCATTCGTAAGAGACATGTCTAGAAAAATCTTCTAAATTTTTTTAGAAAGCTTTATTAATCTAAGAGCGTTTAAAAAAGAAAAAATAATGGAAAATAAAAATCCGGAAGTATGTCAAACCATTTTAAATCTAGTTTGAAAGGTATGCAAGGGTTTAATAATCATATATATATGATTAATCATATATGATTAATCAATCATATCTTTATTTTTATGATTTTTTAAAAATGTATGATTTAAATCCTATTTCGTCCTTAAATTCGGATAAAGATGTAAAACATTGTTCTTTTTTTAAATTTAAATGATATCAGAAAAAAGAAAGGTTAAAAACGAATCCAAATTATAGGAATATTTACTTAAAAACTATAGACATATGTCTATAATTTGTGAATTACTGCAGTAATTCATTGACAAATTACTTTAAACTAATAAAAAAAAGTAATAAATTTTTAAAAATAATTAACATCATTTGATATGAGTAATTTTAATCTACTTTATTTTGAATAATTTTAAATCTAATTTTAGCTATACTTTTTTAAATTTTTTTAGGTAAGTAAGGTTGCAGTTTTACGTATAAAAATATTTTATAATTATAATTTTATACAATTAATATTATATATAATATTTTTTTAGATGACATCTGTTTAAAATATATTGAAAATTTTAAATAAATTATGTAATTAAATTAATTAATTCATTTTTTTTTCAGTTCATCAAATGTCTAATAGAATACTGTACAAAAAAGAATTTTAACTACAAAAAAATTTGATCTAAAAAATTAATTTAGACTCTAAATTTAGAGTCTAAATAGTTAGAATTTTTTCTTTTTGAAATAAAGCCTTTAATATATGAAAATTGATACTGAAAATGTAAAAAAGCTAATCAGATACTATGCAACATATATAGTAAATAATTTAGAGTAAATTATTAAATGATGCAATGAGTTATTGATCAGGTTTATAACATGAACTTTATAAAATAATGTAGGATATAGATTTTATTTTCTAAATTGTAAAGTTTAGAATTTAGAACAAATATAATATACTTTTTTTTTTAAACCGGAAGTTTCAAAATATTAGATTGCCTTTTCTATTAAATTTTTATTAAATAGTGTTACTAAATCGCCTATTTTTCTCGATAAAATCTGGTTCAATGATTTTTAGTAATTTTATTACTGATTTAACTAAATAAATTAATAAAAAATTTATCATCAAATAGCGATCTCTTTTTACAAAAATTCTAAATTTTCGTTGTACCAAAAATGAGAATAATAGTTTGAATTAAAAATTTTTTTATTTTTTTTTCTATTTTAGATTTTATTCTTTTTTTTTTTTTTAAATGAAAATAATTTAACTTATATTTTTAATTCTCTTTAATAGATAGATTAAATTAATTTTTTTAAACACTCTAGACATTTTAAAAATATATTTATTAATAAAAAAATTAATTTTGTAATAAATCTTTATAGAAATACTTCCATAAAAATCACTTTCTCTCTGTTAATAAAAAGATTTTTACTGTTGCTGTCTACCTAAATCTCCGCTTCACCATTCATTATACTTCCGGTTAACATTTGGAATTTAAGTTAACTTTTTTTTTTTAAATTAAAAAAAATTTAACTTTAAGCTTTAAACCTCAAAATAAAATAAATTTTTTAAGATTGAACACCAAAAATTTTTGACATTTTTTTTTTACAGAAAACTTTTCATTAAAGAAGGTTATCTTTTCGCTTTTCAAATTTCAAACAGACAAGAAGAGACTAAAAAAAAAAAGGATAAATTTTTGTTCTTAGAAAAGTCAACAAATAAAACATTTATGTTTTGTTTCTATGTTTTAGACACATTTTATTTGCTTATTAAACTTTTCTAATTTCCAGGAAATTATTTCCTTGATAGACATTAAATTTTTATAATTCTAATGATGTAGGTATAAATTTTTATTTTTAATTGAATCTAAAGCTCTAAATTTAGAACCTAGATTATGCGACGACCTATAGAAAATTTACAAATTTATTTTTTACCTATATGAATCCTATTATAGGATTCATATAATAGACTATATGATAAAGACTATTTGATATGGACTTTATGATATAGGCTTTATGATATAGGCTTTATATTTAAATTATTTAGTATTAAAATCGTAATAAACTACTATTTTGAATAATGGTCTACTTTTTAAAAAAGCTCTTTTGATTAGTGTAAAACTTAAATTCTAAATTTTTAACACAGTTAGTTTTTAAAGAAATATTTTAACCTTTTTTTAAAAACTAGGTTTTAGTAAAAGGATTTTTTTTTAAAATTCTGTGGCTTTAAATTATAAAAAGATAAAAATTTACAAATTAAATATAGGGTTTCAAAACTTTACTAAAAAAATTACGAAAAATGTACCATTTTAATTTAAGTTAGCACTTAAAAAGTACAAGATTTCGAAATTTTGTCTATTGAATAAATTCTGATCAATTGAATTTTTTTATTATAGATACTATTACATAGGTAAATTTATATAAACGTATTCTTTATTAATGTAAAAAAATTAATTTTTTTAACAAATTTTAGCATTACAAGCTTAAATTCTAATTGATTGCAAACTAAATTAAACATCTTTGAAAATTTTAAATAGCCTAGATTTTAAACATCAATGTTACAATAAAACTACCAAATTTTAATTTAGCTAATTTATTTCTGAAATAATTTTTTCAAAATTATCCCAATTTCACTAAAAGATTTTTTTTGTTTTTTTGATTTTTCAATTTAAAATAATCGTTTTTTTAAATTTACTTTTCTAATAATATGATACATACTAAAAATTAGAATCTAAATTGTAACTTTAGTGATTGAGTCAAATTATAAAAGAAGTTACCTAACTAAATTATTAAGGTTTAACATTTTATAGAACATTATAGTAATGTTTTAACATATTAAATAGTAAAAATTTTGAACTTCTTTTGCAAGAAGGAAGTATAAGTTTATTAAATTTTACTTCATTGATAATTTAAATTAGAAATTTTTAAAATTATAACTTCTATTATTTATTAAAATAAATTTAAATTGTAAAAAAAAATTTCTTAAATATAGCTTTTAAGATAAATTTTTAAAACAACTTAGTTCTAAAACGTTTTTCAATCTTTTTTCTAAATAGTTTTTTATGAATCATTGACTTATGAACTTTTAATATCTATTTATTCAATAAAAAAGCAAAAAAAAACTTTTATAAAAATTAGGGATATTCTCTTCTGAATTTTTGGATCAAAAAATTTACTTAGTTACGAACTTTATCGATAAGAACAAGATATAAAATTTATTAAATCATTTTAAACATCCTAAAGTTATTTGTAAATTTAAATTTTTTCAAAATTTCGACAGTTAAATTCCCATGATATATTCTTTTTTTCAAATAAAATATACTTTAAAATAGTAAACAATATTTAGTTCTAAAGCTTTTAGGTAAGTTTATTTTTACCTGTTTTTTTGGTCTATTATGAAAAAAAAAAAATTTTTTTTTCGCTGTCTTAAATTACGTCTATAAGTTTAATTTAGAAAAAAAAAACGATAAAGTATGAGAAAAAATGTATGAAAAAAAAAGATAACTTTTAATAAAAGAAGGGATTAAAATGTCCAGATTGACACCTTTAAAACAATAAAAAATCATAACTGGCCTCATTATTTTTTTTACACATTAAAGCATTTTCTTAAAAATATATAAATTCATATTTTTCTTGTTTACTAAATACTATTTAGAATTTTTCTAGAAATCTATATTTTAATTAAAAATTATAATACATTTTTCAAACAGGAAGTTGTATTTTTAATGTATCAATAGCAGTTAAAAAATCGCTATTTTTATGTGTCTACATATTAATTAATAATTAATAATTATTAATTATTAATTATTAATTATTAATTATTAATTATTAATTATTAATTATTAATTATTAATTATTAATTATTAATTATTAATTATTAATTATTAATTATTAATTAATTAAATTTATTTTTGATACTATTTTTAGTCAAAGTCGGTAAATTAAATAAGCATACCTGTTAATTTTTTAAAAACATGTTTACCAAATTTTTTTTTAATTTTTTTTTTTTAAATTCAACTATAAATTTCCTAAATGGACTTCACTTTTTAACAAAGTCTTTTTTAGAATATAAATTAAAATTTATAGCTTAAATTTGATCTATTTTGATAAAGATTTTTTTTTTCAATTTTAAAAATTTAACCTATGACTTTTGACAGATAGATTATTTTTAAATCTTATTTTATTAAAATTTATCATAAAATTTTAAGTGAAAAGGTGTTTGAATTTAGTAAAATTTAATAGATTAGGAAAAAAAAGATTATGGTCAAAAAATAATTATAAATGATATTCATTTTACGTCTGACTTCGTTAAAAAAAACAAAATAAACATAACAAAAAAAGAAAAAAGACGGAAGTTAATGAAACGAACAAGATGATCTCTAAAAATACGATCTAAAAAGTTGTTTATATGGTTATTTTTCTTTTTAGATTTTTTGATAATGATTAGTATTAATGATAAAAGTTATAAAACTAAAACTAAAATTGAAATAATCATCATCGATTATCATAGAAAAAATCAAATTTTTTTTAAAAGTTAGACTTTTCAATTTTTAGATAAAAAAGCTCATTTATAAAGAAAATTGACTGGATATTTTTTTTCTACACTAATTTATATTCTAATAAGAATATATTTAAAAATAAATCCAAAGTTAATTTAGATTATAAAAACTTATTTTCATCACTATGTGTCAAAATGGCACATATTTATTTAAGATTCTTTTATTAAATTAAAGCTAAATTATTGAATTTAATAATTTTAAATTATTAATTTGCAATTAATTATTGAAATGTTCTAAAATAAAATAATAATAATAAAAAAAGAAATAAAATACAATAAAAAAACTAAAAAAATTAATAGTAAATTAGATTTAGTAAAATGAACTAATTTACGATAATCTAGGCCTAAAATCAATAAAAAGATATTTTATAATTCATCTTATAAAAATGCTTTTAATAAAAAATTATTTGATTAAATTTAAATTGCTCTAGATAAAAAGTGTTTATTGTCATCTTTAGAGTATTTTCACATTAAATTCTCAAGATTTTTATTAAATTAGTTCTTTTTTTTGCAAAATTTTCGACAGAAACTCATTTAGAAGTTATATAAAAATTTCCAATTAGACTTTAATAATCGAATTCTTAATTACAAAGTCATAGTTTTTCTATTCACAAAATTAAGCATAAATGAACAAAAGAAATGGTCTTTAAGAAAACAGCTTTAAAAATTATGTTTAATAATTTACTAAATTTTAGAATAGGCGGAAGTGCGAAAAGGCGTATCTTTTTTACCATTCATTTTTGTATTTTAAACATCCTTAATAAGTATATTGCGTTTAATGAATACTTAGAATTTTTAAAAAGTTCTAAATTTAAGTTTTAAATTTGAAAAAATTATTTGAATAATATATTTAAAGTATATTGTTAAAGTATAAAATTTATACTTATAATATTTAGTTCTTTAAATGCATTAAAAAAGTAATTTTTTAATAGAGATAAAAAAATTAATAAATTCAGTTTTTAACTTAAAAAATTTTAAAATCTTATTTTATCCAATCTGTAAAATTTGAATCAAAGTTGCATATTTAAAAAATATATAATTTACTGCATCATACTTGAAAAAAAAATTTTCTTACATATTTTAAAATAAATCTTTATTGTATTTTACACCAAAGAACTAGATTTTTTTTTAAAATTCGCATTACAGACTTGGTCATCTTTTAGCTAAAATTTTTATCATTTCAATACTAATCATTTTCTTAATAGAAAATCTAAATTTCACTTTAAATAGTTGTAAGTAGAAATTCTAAAACTAATAAATTGTTTATCTTTATTTGTGGCTTGAATGAGTTTAGAATCTGAAATTTAAATTATTAGACAAAAATTGTCTTTTTCCTTAAATTTAAATCTTTTTTTTTACAAATGTAAAATCATGTTTCCGGTTATCACTTTTAAACCGTTTGCTAATAAAATTATTTAAATGCCTTTTTTTAGTGACTATTAGTTTTAGATATTAATTTCTTTGTCCGAAAATTCACTATATAGTAAATTTTCACTATAGTGAAAAATAGGTATGCCTATTTTTCATGCATAAGACCTACTTAACAAGCATTGCTGATGTCATGACATCAGTAACTTGTAAGTTAAAAATACATCTCGAAAATACATTTAAAATGCAATTAACGGGCATTAAACATCTTATAGTTCAAAATTAAAAAAAATAATCATTAAATAAAATCTAAATTGAAAATATTATTAGAAACAGTAAAAAAGTTTTGTAAGAATGGAATATCAAGAATTAATATGGGTCTAGTGAAATAAAATTAAACTTTTATTCGATTTTCATTTTTTGAACAAAGATAAAATTTTTAATGACGGAAAAATTTTAAAGTATATCAAAATTTTTTTTGTAAAAAATCTTTTTTATTTTTTTGACAAGTTAAAAAAGGATAAAATTTTTATTAAAACAGCTTTAGTTGCTTAAATCTAGTAAAATTTGCCAATTTTTTCTTTGAATTTTGTTTCTATTAAATTATGCAATGATTTTTAAACTAAATTTATCGAAAAAAATACTGTAAAATTTTTCTACAAAAAGGAATTAAATTCATAATTTAAGATCTAGCAGATATCTATAATGTTATATTACATTTTAAAAGTTATTTTTCTTTAATATTTTTATATTGCAGTCCAGTTGTTGCATTTTTAAAATAACAAAAAAAAAAAGCTGAAAATCCATATTATACAAATTACATAAAAATGTTCTAAATTTCAATTGAAATTCATTGATTATTTCTATATGTAGATAATGTACATTATCTACTAAGTAATACGTATTACTCAGTAAAATGTACAAAAGATTTTGATTTTTTAATAGATTTTTAAACCGAATTTACATTGAATTTTCACGTTTTTTTAATGTTCTAAATTCTTTAAAAAAAATATCTAAATTTTTAAAGGTAAAATTTTTTTAAACTTAAAAAATTTATAGATATACATAATTTTTTTTAAAAAGAATAAAAATTTTTACTTTTTTTAGATTCAGATATTTTTTTCATAAAATTTACATATTAATAGAACCTATATAATTTAGATTTAAGTAAAGATCTACACTCTAAATCTCCTTAAAAGTATCTAGCTCAAAGTTGCAAATTGAACTTTCTATAAAAAAACAGTTAGTTATATACTTTTTAAAAAATATTTTAATTTTTTTTAAAATTCTTGTTGATTCTTCTAGTTTTTAAATAATTAAATAGATGTATTTTTCCTGTTTTTTTTCTTTTAAATTTACTAAAATATTGATGCTTCAATTTAATTTTCTTAAATTTACCTTTAAATATTTTAGTTGAACCCGAAAATTTCGAGTCGAAATATGTCAAGAAAATTTTTTCTTAGAATTTTTTTGGTAAAAAAATTTTTAAACTTTAAAAAATTTTAACACGATTTTTAAACTTTTAGTGTGTAGTACACGGTTTTTCCTTTTTTTTTTTTTGAAATTAGACACAGATATAGTATCTAAAAAAAATTGTAACAAATACACCATCATCTAACAGATGGTCAGAAATACAAGAAAGGAAGCAATTGATTACTCGTAAAATATGGTTTTAGATAAACAAATATGTTTGAAATTTTAGAATAGCATTAAAATAAATTTTTAATGTAAGAATATTTCTTACATAATATTATCGAATATTTATACCAATATATAGAACGTTCTATTGTATCAATGTTGCTAGATTGTAAAATATTGAAATAAATTAAAATTAACTTGTAAAATATTCAACACGTTTTTTTTAAATTTAAAAAATATTCTTTCTTACTTTCTTTTATTTTTTTTTTAAATTAGAAACTGTTACAATTTGTAACTTAAAAATTAGAATAAAAATTAAGTTTTACTCTAAATCACGTAATAAGTAAAACTTAAAAATCAAGACTATAAAATGGTAACTATTATATACCCATTTAATTAATAGTAATCAGTTAATAGTTTATTCATTGATTCTCAATTCCCCAAAAAATTAAATTTTGAAACATTTTTGCTAAAAATTTTTTAGGAAAATATTCGTATTAAATACAATGTATTAAAAAGCAAAAGAAAATGATAAATTTTTTTAATAGCTCACAAATTCAATGAAATTATATTCTAATTAATTTTAATTCATATAAAGACTTTATGATAAAGTCTAAAAGCGGATTAAATGTTAAATTTATTTAGAATTTGAAGCTCAAATTAATTTTTTAAATAAAAGGGTTTAGCTTGGCTGTGTTTAGCTGATAATTGATTTATAAAATGCGAGATCTATGATTTTACAAAAAGAATTTACTTATTGTGCACATAAATTGAGTACATCATGATGTAAAATATTTTTTACTAGAACACTTATAATAAAAAATATATTTTATGAAATAAATAATTACTAAAAAATTTTACAAATAATTAGCGAAAATCTGATATTAGATTTACTTCCTACTAGGATTTTTTAGTTCTTCCGGTTTCTACTCTTTAGAATTTCAGATTTAGGTTATTTAATTACATATAACAAAAAGCTTTCTCAATCAAATATTTAGACTCTAAAACAAGACGATTAACAGTTTCCTAGCCAAATTGTTAGTATTAAAGCAAGTGATTGGTTTGTTTAATTTTTTTTTAATTCTGCCAAATTATTAAATTTTAATAAACAGAAAAAAATATTTACCAAAAAATTATGTAGAAAATTTTTTGATTTTAAAAAGAGTTTGATTTTAAACAGTATTTTATTATTTCTAAAAATTATACCAAAATGTAGATTTAGAATCTTTTTTTTATTTTTATTTTATTGATAACGTCATTAAGTTTGACCAAAGTATCATATGGTTTTTATTTTATGGTTATTTAATATTAAAAAAATCATTTTACCTTTAAAAGTAGTTTTTAAAATTTTACGATCTCAAACAATGGCTTTTAAAATCAAATAAATTTCTAAAACCTTTTTTTTAAATTCTTATCCAAAATTTTCAAAATAATTTTTTAACAATTTCGGCGATCTTTATTTGATGACTTTTTTGCTTAAATGTCTGTGTAAAGCTGCTTTCTAATGGAAAATTATAAGACTCATTGGAAATAAGATTAAAAAAACTAAAGATTTTTTTTTTGGCTAAAATTGGTCTCTTTGGTAACTTTTTTCTTGATGATTTTTACTTGGTCATTTTAAATTTGATTTTTAAAAATTAGTGTTTTAAAAATTTAGAAATAAATTACTTTCTTTGATAACTTGATTTCCGTTTAGATTAGTCTGTATTAAAATAAATTTTAAAAAACTAAATTTTTTCTTATGTCAATTTTAACTCTTTTTTTCAAATTTTAAAATCTTTAAATTTTTTCTTAAAAGACTTTAATAATTTCCTTTTGGACGAAAAAAAATCATTCTTTTTTTTTTAAATTCTAAATACTTGATAATCTTTAGCTTTAAAATTCTAACTAAGTATTTTTCTATAAAATCTTGTTTTATACTGTAAAATTTTCATTTTAAGTAACTATTTGAAAAAAAAATTAAGCTAATTTTTTAAAGTTTCAAGCCTTTGAAATTGTTGCTGAAAAGTGCAGATTTTTCGAATAGTTTTTAAATGAGCAAACCTTTCACGGCTCACCAATTTTTAGCCGTTTTTTTTTGTTTTTTAAATTCCTTTATTATTTTTTATTAAAAAAAAATATATGGTCACTAAAATTAGTATCAAAAGTTTGCTGACCAATACCTCTCTTCAAATTATTTGATAATAAATCGCATTGATTTTTGTCTGGTTTTTAAATTTTTATTTTTTTTGTTATATTCTTTATTATTTTATTTTTAAAAACAACTTCTCATTGAAGTCATAATACAAAATGGTTACTTTTAAGTACATTTCTTTCTTACACTTCACTTTTGCATGACTACATTTTTTTTAAATGATCTGTAGCAGTCATTTTTAGTTAAGGAAAGGAAAATATGAACTTAAGAAATCATAAAATTTCGAGTTTGTTTAAAATTAGATTTTTAAGGATGCAATTCATTAACTTAGTTTTTCTAAACATTTAGATTAATCATCTTTTAATTTAAAAATAAATTTTTAAATCGAAAAAATTTGAACTGAAATTGTATTCTACAAAAAACGATTTCCTTTAAGAATGAAATAAAAATCGTAAAAAAAAAATAGTTTGATTCATCTAAAAATGTATCAAAAATTAAAAAAAAATTCAATTAAATTGTTTCCTTTTTTTGATACTTTTCTTTATTAAAGGAATGCAGTTTTTGAAAATAAATTATTTAACTTAAATATTAAGTTCATTTAATTGCAGAAATTTTTAAAATTTTGAAAATATTTTTTTTTTTTAAATAAAAAAAAACATTTTAGAAACTGTTTTTGAATTCTACTAAATTTTTGGACTAAGTGTTTTTGGAGAAAATGATAATTTAAAAAAAATTTAATTAATGACTAGTAAACTATTGTTTTATAAGAAAGAACAAAGTTTCTTTTTAAAAATTCATAAAAATTTAAAAATGTTCTATAAAACAATCTAAAAAAACTGAAATCCTGTTACAATAGATTTTTTTTTCAAATAATTTTTTTTTTCTTTTAGTGAATTTTCTTTGAAATCCTATGATTTGCAGCAAATCATTTGCTAAAAATTCTTAGAACTTTTTTAATAACCTAAAGCTTACCAAAATTAAATCTAATAAATGAGATTTAATTTTCAATTCAAAATTTAAATCCTTTTTTTTCTATTTTTTAATCTGATGTTCAAAAGATAAAAGAGTTAATAAATTAGTTTTTTGTAATTAAATTTAACGGTAAAAGTATTAAAAATTGCTTATTTTAAACCGCACACAAACAGGAAATCGGGTTAATAATTTATAGTTTATGAGTTGAACACATTGAATTCTAAAAGTACACGATACTAAATCATTTGAATTTTAGAAGAGAATTTTTATTTTTTAATAAATGCTCATATTTTAGAAAATGTTAATTTAAAGAGGCTTAAGCCTCTTTAAATTGTTTGGACCAATATAATTATATAGGTCCAAACAATATAAGCCATCAAAAGTTATTATAAAACTCAAGTTTAATTTTTATTAGAAGATTCAACCAGAAAAAAATCAATAATAACCCTTTTAATTCATTCATTGAAATTACTTTAATTATATGAATAGGTCAGTAAAGGATAAAGTTTTTTTATTAAAACGATTTCAATAGAAATATTGTAAAATATATAGAATTTTTTTAAGAATCTTCTTTTTGGTAAAAATTATTCTAATAATCTTTAAAAAAAACTTTTTTTAGAACTTTAATTTATTAAAATTCTAGAAAATGTTTCAGAAAGAAGTTCCGGATGTTCTAAGGTCAACTTTATCAATGGGCTTGATAATAAAACCGTATTAAAATCAAAGGAAAAAATAAAAATGTCCGGAAATTGATTTCTGTCTTTATTACAAAAAAATTTTGAGAATTTAAAAAAAACTAATCGACAATTTTTAAACAAAAAAAATCTACTATTCTAAAAAAATGTTACTCTACTTTTACAGTTTTTATCAATATTTTTTTTTGTTCTATATTACTGAATAAAGATACAAGTTATTTAAAGCAACTTATGAATGAAAACTAGTGGTATATCAAAATTCATTTTAAATATAAGTAACTTTTAAATTTAAAAAAAACTGCATTTTGAAAATTAAGACGGAAGTGTGAGCAGAAATCTAGTTTTTAGTCAGCGTAAAATTTAAAAAAAAAAGAATGATAAATTCATTTTCCAATTTTTGAAAATATTTTTATGTTTAGTACAAGACTATCTAAGTCTTGATACATAAAAGTGATATTTTTTTAAATTATAGAAATTTTCTACTGAAATTTATGCTATGACTCATATAAAATTTTTTTAACTAAACATAATAAAGAAGGGAGTAACTAGAGTAGTTCCGGTAGTAAAATTTTAATTCACTAAAAAGCAATTTTTTATTCTTTTTCCTTCTAATTTAAAATTTGAAAAAATTTGTTTTCTAAATTTCTTAGATAATAATTACCATTTAAAAATTTTTAATCATTTGATTTTAAAATTTTTTTTTTTCACATCAAAAAATGAAAATGATTATCAGCAATAATGATTATCTAATAATTATAACTTAAATAACAATTTTTAAAACTCCTTTTTTTCAAAATTATTATCTTTTGCAATAAAGAAAAGGAAATATGTCTAATTATTTGTTTAGAAATAATGATAAAATTGTTGGTTTTAATAATTTAAAAGAATTATTTTTCATTATCAAAAATTTATGATTCATAATTTAATAATTATTAAATTATGACCACACCATTTTAATATTGGTCAAGCTAATGCCATTAATTTTTTTTTTAAGTTGATAATTTTTTTTTTGATAACTAGTTAATGAATTTTTTTATGGTCTATTATTATTAATTATTTATTAAATGATATTTAATTATGAATCTTAATAAAGTTGATATCCAGAACAGTTCCGGAAGAACTTTATTTTATAAAATAAAGTTACCATATGATAAGGTAACTTTATACATAAAGTTTACTAGATATGAAATTTTATCAATGGATGCCATTGAATTTACATTTAAAAATTTTTAAATTTGAACTTAAATTTATAATTCCACAAATAAATTTTTTAGCTGTAAGTTAATTAATTAACTTATAGTTAATTAAAGAATCTTTGTAAAAAAATAATTGATTTAAAATCTTTTATTGCAATAAAAAATCTTTTGATTAAAATGGTAAAACTACTTAAATTATTTTAAATTAGTTCATTGATAATTTTTTTTTTATCTCCATATTATAAATTATTAAAACCTATAAAGTTTTATTTTAAATATAAAAAAAGTAACTCATTGAATAGTAGAAAAAGGTAATTAATCGAAATTTATATTATAAATTTTATAATTCGTAAAAGTTTCTTTTTTTCAAGAATTCCGCTGTGTATGTTTCCGTATAAAAATTAAACAAAATATTTAATAAATTATTTGATTTTGTTTATTTCCTGTTTCAATTGAAATTTTAAAAATTAATTATTAATAATCTTAAATTTAATTTCAATCTATCTTAAGAAATTTATGCAAATAAAGATTTCTTAAAAATTACGGACTCTAGACGCTCATTTTGTAAATTTACCATCTCAATATTTAAGTAGTTAGATCTTTCAAAGTAATCAGAATTTTATCTGAAAATTAAGACTATATAGTCTCAATTTAAAATCTTTAATTTAATCTAATTTTCTTAGTTAATTAAATTTCTTTTAATTTAATTTACGGTATTTAAACGATTATCTTTATTTAAAATTCTTTGAAACGTAAATACTTTCAGTTAGTTAAAAAATAAATATGTTTATAAATTTAAACTAATACGACTAAGAGTAATGGAGATGAGTTTGAAATTTATTGCTTTTCTATGAGCAATACTTTATAAACTACATAGGATTAACTAAAAATTTATCAATATAAGTTACCGGATGTAAAAATTATATGTAAATGGACTATTTTTCTTATTCAAAAAAAAAATTATTAACAATAAAAATGTAACAAAAAATCAATAACTTAGTTTTTTATAATCATTTTTTTTTTAATTTTTCATTGTCTTCGATTTTTTTAATTTTAAAAAAGAAACATTCTATAGAAATAAAAAATATATAATTTATCTAACCATTGGTCAGTCAATCAAGCAAGATTTATTATATTAAAGTACAAGTTCAATTTTAACTAATAGTTTTTAGATAGTTTATATATAGAATTTTGACCTACAATATTAAAGCTACAGATGTTAAAGTATGATGCAATGGTTTTAATAGTTTTATGTAATTTATGTAAGTTAGAACTTTCTTATGATCAGTGATTATTTTATGATACAAGTCTTATATATTAAAAGTAGTAGCTTAATTTTTTTAAGAATTTATTTAGTTCTAAATTCTTGAACTATCTTAAAGTTTTTTTATGCTTAAAATAACTTTAAATTTTAGTTCTTGTTGGTACTTAATTTTTTCGACTAAAAACCTCTCTCTGTAAATTTGAATTATTTTCATTTTTAATTCTGTCAATTTTCTCTTTTTTTTTATTATTTTTGCCGTACAAACTTTTTGTAAATTTATCTTGATTTTTCTCTGACCTTTGTATTTTTTAAAAAATTTCATACTCAAAGACACTGCAACAGAAACCTTTTTAAACTTTTTTATTTATTTTTTTTTAAATCGAAGTTTTAGTTTCAGATCTTTAAAGCCAAGTAAATTTTTTAAGAATTTTAGTTTTTTTTTTGATCTACTTTTTTAGTTTTAAAAAAACAACAAAAATTCTTTCTTCGCTTTTGATAGTTCAATAAATTACTTTTAGAATTAAAGAAAAATATTTAGTAAATTGTATTTTATTAAAAAATGTTTGTTTTAATCAAAATTTTAACTAATTTAGAGATGTTATTTCCTGTTTAGTTTTAATTTTTATTAAAAAAAAAAGTTTTGTTAAAAATTTACAATTTTTAACTTTTTCATTTTTAAAATAACTTCCTTTAAAAAAAGTAAAATACACGACTTAAAATTCCGGCTTCTTTTCATTTTTTTTTTTTTAAATTATGAAAAAATTACTTTGTACAAAATTTTTATACGATTACCAACTGTGCAGTAACAACTTTTGCTAAACAATGTTTATAGACTATTTTTAAAAATATTTAAAAAAAAAAATATATTTTAAAATCTTGCTTAAAAAATTTTTTAGCATTTTTTTTGTTGCACAGGAAAAGGAATTAAAATGACCAAAAAATTTATTGTTAAAGACAATATTTTAGTTTAACAAACTTTTATTTTAACAAAGCTTGCTAATTATTTCTGCAGAAAATTAATGAAACACACAAATTGAGACAATTTTTTCAAATAATTATCAAATTTTTTCTTCTAATTTATAAATTGTAATTTTTCAGCTAAAAAAGCGGTAAAAAATTATAGGAAAGACTTTTTTTTAAGTTGAAAAAATCATTTTAGAAAAAAATAGTTCGACTTTTTAGAATCAAAAATTTTATTAGATCAAAAATTTTCAATAATTACTTTAACTGAATAAAATTATAAGACTATTTTTAACATATGTATTACATAATTATGGTTATATAATATATGATACAATATATATATAATATATATATTATATATATTATGCATTATGAATAATTAAAAAAAATTCATTCATAAATTCAAAACTAAAATCTAAATTTAATATGTATTTGATTTAAAAATTTAGATTTGGTTCTTTATTAAGTTAATACTATTAACTTAATAGTTTTAATTAAGTTAATGCTTTTAAAAATTTTAGAAGTAAATTTAAAGGTTTAGCTACAATGATGTATATTGAGTATATGAGTTGATACACATATACAGTGTATATTATACACCATTTTTTTGTATGTGTATATTAACTCATATACACTCCATTGTGACTGAACTTTAAAACATTTTTACAGAATTCGCAAAATCGATCAATTTAAAAATATGATTATCATAAATTTCTATCATTTCATATTTGCATTCCTTAAACTTTAGATAAAATTTAATTTTTCAATGAGCTTTTTTAATTAAAATTTTAATTAGAATTTTAGTTAAATTGATTTAATTAAAAAATAATTTTTAGGTCTATATAAACTGTTATAACGTTGAAATTTAAAACCTTTATTAATTCTTAATAAATTTTAAAGAGAATAAAAGGAAATTTATTCTAAGTTAATCTTAGAATTTTAAGTACTGGTAATTTTTTTTTTTGGCCTAAATTTCGATTTTTTTAATTTTAATTGAATCAAATTTTTATATCTATTAATTCTTCAGATAAGAAAATTTTCTAATTTAGTTTAACTAAGATATACTTGATAAATTGAATATCTAATTGATATTATCAAAATAATATAAAATTATAATTTTTTTTTTCAAATATTTTAAATGTAGTAAATTATTAAAATTTAAGGCTATAAAATTAGCCTATACGAGAACAGGAATATACCTAATAAGATGCATGAAGTTATTTAATTGAAAACAATTTAAAGTAGTAAATTTTATTTTTTTAACATTAGTTAATGTGTAAAATTTGAAAAATATTTTCCATTAAATCATAGAACCTAAATTTTAGAAATCTATTTCTAATATATTAGAAATAGATCTGATTTCTTATTTTTAAGTATATAAAATTCTGAATTAATATTTCTTTAATACAAAATCGTTATAATTAACTAGTTTAAATTTGATCTAAAATATTTTGATGCAAAAAAAAAAATATCAAACTAAAAAATAGAAGTTTTATATTAGAACTTTAAAAAATTATTAATTTTTAATTTTAATCATAAATTTTATAAAGATTTTTTTTTTTTCAAAACTTACAAATATTACATTTTTTAAGATCCACACATTGAACTAAATTTAAATAAATTTTTTATTTTTAAATTATGATTCAAAATTTTTCAATAAAAATTCTATCGAATATAGAAATAGTTCTATCGGATTTAGAAATAGTTCTATAAAATTTTTATTTATGAATGATGTTTTTCAAATAGGTTGAAAATTTCGATTAATTAAGATTTTGATTTTTTATGTATAGTAAAATTTTTAAGAGAACATGCTATTCTTTTTTTCTTTCTAATTATTTTTTTATTCAATAAATAAAATTTTAATTGATACCTTTATTTGATAGCTTTAATAAAGTTCTATAAATGCAGAATTTTTTTTTGTATCTAAGAGAAGTAAGTTTAAATTTTCTCTAAGCTTTCTAGTAAATATTCTTGCCATTTTCATTTTTAAAAAATATTTTATTAAAAAATAACAATTTTTTTAACAATGCATGTGTCATTCAAATCTTAACGCTTTGATTTCAAGCTTCATTAGACGTCTGGCTCTCGATTAAAACGAATAAAATTTTCATTTTTTGTTTAATTAGATTTTTAAATACAGTTGTTTTCTTTATTTTTTTGGTCGTTTGATTCATGTTCTAATAATATAGATTCTATATTATAGAATCTTTATTAAGAATATTATTTAAGTTAGTGGTTATTCAACATTTTATTGAATTTGATTTAATAAACTCAATTTATTAAATTGTATTCCGCTAATGAGTGAGTAAGGAATTAAAAAAAAATATTAAAAATATAATTCCTTTTTTGAAGCAGCTTCCGGTTCTTAGATTTAATAATTATCTAGACTAAAATTTGAGTAATATATGAGATTCTAAAAATTATGAATTGTTTTTAAATATGCTGTTAAAGAAAAAGCTAAAAAACTTAAAGAAAATGTTAGTCTTTAACTTTAGAATTTTTCTATCAATTAATAAAAATTTTTAGTAAAAAAACAGGTACCCTTTTTTTTAACATACGTTGCACTAATTTTACAAATTCTAAATGTAACTTTAAAAGGTAAAACATTTTTTATTTTCTAAAATTAAAAGGTCATATAAAAATCTGATTGATAATAATTTTTTAAGAAATAAATTAAGATTTGCACATTAATCCTTTATTTCATATTTAAATTTTCTTAGACACAATTTATGAACACCCGGTCGTTTAGAACATTGTTCTGTTAAAAAATCATTTGAATTTTAATTAAATCAAAGTGCAACGTAATAGGCTATTATAAAGAAAATTATTTTGATTGGATGGATAAGTTTAAAAACTAATTGGAAACTTATTAGAAAAAGAATAAAATCATTTAAAAAATGAAAAAATTCAGATTAATTTTTCATTTAATTAAGTGAATAATTGTTTTTTTTTAATTGTAATCAAAAAAATGTCTCCGATAAATATCTCTGCGGATAATTTTAGAAATATTTTTTGAATTTTTAATCACCTGTTACGAAATTTTTTTAAAAATTAGAGTAAGTAATATAATCTTAAAAAGATGTCTAATCGTTGGCTATTTAAATTATACTAAATTTAGTTTACTATAGTAAAATATGGTGATAATAGTCAAAAAATTGAATTGAAAAAATTCATCTAAAATAATTGATACTTTTGAAATATTTTTCTCTTTAGAGTTTTAAATTTCGCTTTTTTAAGTATAAGGCTTTTGACCAGAATCATCTTAATTTTCAAATTAATAAAAAGATATCTAAAATGATTTTTTTAAAATTACTTGAAAAGATTTCTGTACTAAAGAATCTGTTGAAATGAGGTCAAATAAATTTGACCCGATTAAATTACTTAATATAAAAAATTAAGCAATTATTACTAATTAATTTTAATTGTATAATTGTTTAATTTTTGTACAAAATCTAAAATGTTCTATAGAATCTTTAGTATAGATCTGTAATTGAGACCACTTTTAAAACATTTTGAGATAACATTTTAAATGTTACATTTAAATATTAGAAGCATACTTTTTTTAGTGCTTTCAAAATTAGCTTATTTTTTTAAATTAAACTTTTCATCTTTAATTAATTTAAAAAACAGTTAATCTTGTTAACACTAGGTGATAATATCTTAAACTAGATCTAGTCAAATTTTTAGTTTTAAATGTGCCATATATAAATAAAAAAATCCCGTTTTTTTTTATACTTAAATATACTTTAATTTTTTATTTATTTTTATAACAACTTTTAATCAATAAAGTATTTACAAAAAAAAAATCTCTAAATTGAAATTGTTTTACAAGATTAAAATTTACAGAAATAAAAAATGTACAGAAATAAAAAAATTACAGAAATAAAAAATGTACAGAAATAAAAAATTTACAGAAATAAAAATTGATATGGATTTGATATCCTTTATAATCTATAACGAGGGCAGATTTAAAATAACGTGAAACTATATTTTTACAGAAAAAATTTACATTTGGGATAAAATTTTTAAAATATTAAATTTAATTTATTATAATTAATAATTATTAATTATTTTAATTTTAATTTTTGACTTTTAATTACATTAAAATTTTCTATATTTAATAATTAAGTATAGAATTTTTTTTTTAATTTTTACATTAAATTAGACATTAATTTAGAAATGTAAATCATTGTTCGAGCTCGTTGAGCATATTTGTATTTTGTAATTTAGTTTGTGATTGAAGCTGATGGGTATTTAATAACATAGATGTAGATTGAGGAAGACTTAATAATTCATTTTCTAGATTAGATCGCTTATTTAAAGTTCGATAAATATTTTGTCGATTTAAAGTGGCTAATTCTATATTCGGACTATTTAAACTATTAGGTGTTAAAAGACT
Organism: Carex rostrata; assembly: GCF_964058835.1. Lineage (NCBI taxonomy): Eukaryota > Viridiplantae > Streptophyta > Magnoliopsida > Poales > Cyperaceae > Carex > Carex rostrata. Next base: position 31,136 of record NW_027601182.1, read on the forward strand.
AGGAGAATTCGAATAAAGAGATGCAGTTTGCTGTAATTGATGATGAGCGTTAATTAGTAAAGCTGAATTATTTTGAGGATGTAAATACAAAGATTGAACAGGATGTGCATTTGTAATCGCAAGTTTTAATTGCTTTTCACCTAACATAAATAAAGTATCAGCATTTGTGGAATTATGTGCAACTGGCCATTGATTGACAGCTGATGAGCTTATGTATTGGTCAGTAAAATAATCTACCATAGGTAATTGGTTATATTGATTATTCGTATATTGGGAGTTTGGATTAGTTAATAATGTGGCTTGTGATGAGGTATTAAAATTTGCAGTTATTTCATTTCCATAATGATTAGCGATTGTAACGTGGCCAGATGTAGTTGTGGGTGAGGTTTGTAAAGGGCGTTCTAAAACCTGTGGGGTATTAAAAAAAAGCTATAATTAATTAAATCTATTAAAAATACAAAATTTTATTGCTATTATTAAAATTGTATCATATTCTGGAAGCATGGTATTTGAAGTGTTAAGAAAAAGCTCTTTTGCTAAGACTTAAAATTTAATATTAAAAAAATTTGAATTTCTATTACGAATTCGTAAATTTAGGTGAAAGTTCTAAGTAAGTTGGATTATCCAACTAATAAGATATAAACTAAACCGTAAATAACCATTGGTTGTAAAAAAATTAAACTTACCTTAATTTTATTCGAATCATATTTTTCTAAGTCAAATGTTTCTTCTGCGCAACCATTTTCCGTTAAATAGTTTGTAACAGTTGCTACAGATTGTTGTATTTTAGATTGTTGTATTTTAGCTGCATCAGCTTTATTACAAAAAAAAGCATAATTATTAATTAATATAAATTTAAAAAGGATTTTTTATTGCAAATTAAGACCATTTTCTAAAAATCCTTTAAGAAAATAAAATGGATCTATATAAAATAAACAAACTTTGCTATTGACTGATTTTAACTATAATTGAATATAAATAATTTTATTCTATTTTTAGATATAATCAAAAGAACAAAAAGAATTGAATTTAAACTTTTTTGTTATTGTAATAATTTTGGGAATTAGCCGGAAGTAATTGCAAAAAGAAAAAATTTATGTATCTTTTTTTACACAATTACATCATTCATATTTTATAAAAAAGATAAAAATTTTTAAAATTTCTTTAGAACATTGACCTTATTCTTTATTAATAAGATCAATAAAATTTTTAAATTTAAATTTACCTAAAATTATTAGAATAAACCCTTAGGTTTTTTGATTTTAGTTATTAAAAAAAATCTTTACTTTTTTAAATTTAGAATTTTTTACCCAATAAAATCGAGAAAAAATTGATTTTTTAAAGTATCAAAAATTCTTTAAAAAAAATTAAATCTAAATTTGAGAATAATTTGCAAGCTAAAAGTATATTTAGCATATTTTATTCAATTTTATTCATAAAAAATTCAAAAGTATAGAATTTATGTTCAAATTTTTTGCGGTATAATTATTTGAAGTCTAAAAAATTTGTAACTTATGAAATGCCAACACCCTCTCATATTTTTTGAAAAAATAATAATTGACCTAACTATTTTGATAAGAAAATTTAAATTTTATATTCGAATATTATTTTGAACTTATTCTTAATCAGTGTGTGTTCTTAGAATCATTTCTCAAAAAAAAAAATTTTTAAGAGTTTTAAAAATTCTTTAAAAGTTCTTTGCGAACATTAGAAACAAAAATATTTTATGCAATTGATGTTGAGAATATTAAAAAAAAAAGAACAATTGAAAAAAAAATTTAAGTTGAAATCAAACCAATCATTTGATAGCATTTCCGGTTTAATTTTTGTAAAGTTAAGTTTTTTTTTTTCATAAACTTAAAAATTTTACATTTAAATTTATTTTAACATTTTCTTAAATTTTTACTAACTAAGAAAACAAAAAAAATTTAAGCCTTAGATTTTAAATCAAGAGGTTTGTGACTTGCAAATTGCAAGCAATTGAAGCATAATCGATAATCTAAAAAAATCTAAGAGGGTGCAAAATATAGTTTTTAAAATAAAGAATTGATCGATTATTTTTTTTCAAAAAATATGATTTAGTTCACTAAATGAAAAAGATTTTTATTTTGGTCTAACTGTAAAAAGTTTTTAAGAATAAAATTTCTTATGATCTTAAACGAATATTTTGTTTGGATTTATGCAATTCAACTGTAATAAATTTAAAATGTTCAAAAGGTAATAAAAACTAAAAAAAAATTTTTAGTTGAAAAGATATTTCTTCTTTTAAAATTTTTTTGCATTTAAATTCTTAAAATTTAAACAAGTGTAAAATATTTTCAAAAAAAAACTTTTATAAAAGTTCTTACTAAAATGTGTATTTTAGTTAGATTATAAATGAGATTATTTAAATAAAAAAATTTAAATATGAAAATTTAAATAAATTTTCAAATCGAATGCATAAAAAATTTAAAAATCATTTAAAGGGTTATTTTATAAAATACCTGAATTTGTGCTGTTACGTTCGGCTGAAGATCGATTAAAACGAAAACGTTTCCAAAAATAAGCCAAAGATATACAAATTCCAAAGCTGATAATAAAAATCGAAGTACCAATTAATGATGCAAAAGTAGGTGGTGATACTTGTTTATCTAAGTTAATGTATGAAAAAGATAAATTAAGAAAAAAATGAAAAAAAAAGATAATTATTTTTAAATTTTTAAATAATTATTAATTAATACAATTTTTAGTAAAAAACTAATTTATATTTCGCCATTAAAATTGATTCAAGTAATTAGATTATCCTAGAATTTAGAGTTTAGATGAAAAGGTATACCTTTTATAAAAATTTAATTAAACTTCATTTTACCTATCTAAAATAATTAAATAAGCCTTTATCTATTTTAAAGTTCAAAGTAAATTTTTTCCTATGTTTTACATAATTAAGAAACAGTAAAATTATATTTACGTTTAGAACGGTATTCTTTTTTTTTAGTTAATTAAGAGCAATTAAAATTCTAAAAAATCTAAAAAACGAATTTTTTTTTTAAATAATCCTTTTTTCCTCTTTTTTTCTATCTTTTAAATTAGAAAAAAATTAAGAAAAAAATACGAGGAAAAGATTAGAAAATCCACTGGGTCGAGTGGAAAAATTTCAACTAAATTTTTTTGCATTTTCATCGTTTAGCATTTGATATTAATCTAATTTTTATAAAAAATCTAGTCTTTTAGTTTAAAAAAAAGAAGTCTTTGGTTAGTAAACCTATGGGTTTATTAAACCCATTATCTTCAAACTTATCTTTGTGCTAAAATATGATTTTTTTTTCGTAAAAATTAACTTTTTAATTGTTGAAATATTATAGTTAAAATAACATATTCTATGATTTATAGATCTAAACATTAGTTCATAATCTAAACCTTAATATTAAATTTATATAAATTAATTGCTTAAATTAATATTTTTGAAAGTGGTTATCAGTTTACAAAGCATTCATAATTTTTTAGAAATACATATCTAAAGATCAGCATATAGATTTTTATAATATACAGATTGTTCTAAATTAAGCGGAAGTGAGAAAGAGTTTGAGAAAGAAAAAGACTAAGTGAGAAGTAAAAACATAATTTTAATTACAAAAATAAACAAAGAATAAGCCACAGATTATTAGCCATATGATATCATCCATATGTTAAGGATAAAAAAACAAATTGAATTAAAATATTTAACAGAAAGACTAAAAAAAATTCTTTAATCTTTATTTTCTGATTAACCTTTTAAAAATATTTCTATTAATACTTAAATTTTACAGTTGTAGTTTTTTATTCTTCAGTAAACTAAAGACTACAGGAAATTATAAAAAAAATTTTCTATAATTTTATAGTTCTAATACTTCCTAGTTTTATTGCTTGATTATTGCTTATTTAGTATTATTAAGTTATCATTTATAAATTATATCTTAAAAATTTAATTTTAAATAAACTTTCTATAAAATTTCCATAAAAGATACTTTACATACTTTTAGGTTTAAACCTTTAAAACATTTAATGAGGAAACGACAAAAAAGACTTGATGTTTATTAGGAAAAAATTAACTAATGTCATTTTAATTTTTAAATTTAACTCTTCAATTTAAATTAGCTCCCTAATTTTTTATTCTAAAATTATAATTTAAAATATAGATAAATATTTTGCCATCAAATTTGACTTTTAGCTATTATATAAAATTTTTTACATGAAAAATTCTAAAGAAATAGGTAAATAATTTTAATTAAAAATTCGCTTAATTAAAAAATTAATTTTTAAAATTAGTGGATTGAATTTTTTTTTAATGAAAAAAAATTGAATTAAAGTGCTTGCGATTCGCGCGAAAGTTAATTAAAAATACAAAAGTAAACAATTGAAAAATCTAATTAAAAATTATTCATTTAGTTTGTTTGAAAAACTAATTAAGTTTTAGAATTTGAACACAAGTTTGATTTATAAGAAATGTTTAATGCTTTTCACTATAAAAAAAATTCAAATAAAATCAAAATTTTTTGTTACAAATTATTAGAAAGTTTTTAAATTAAATTTTTAACAAATCGTCTAAAATAATTTTTTTAAATGATTAATTTTTTTACCTCCTAATGCACCTATATGTTTTGCAGGAACATCTACTGTTGAAGCTGTAAATTTTAAAGATTCTGATCTACCTTTGATATTTTCAACAAAAGCAACTAAGGTATACTGTTGATGGGCTTCTAAATTACTTAACAGTAGTCCTGCTTTATCCACACTGCAGCCACTTGTAAGAAATACTATACGATTCCGCTGCTGATTTTCTTCTAAAAATTGATCTTGTGTAGTAATTTGATCTTGATTTAAATTTTTTACTCCATTTTTTTTTACTAAACTTTTCTAAAAATTCATTATTTGAACTGTTACATTGAGTTGATTGACTAGCAACAAATTTCCCATTACCATCAAATACTTCTAAATGAAATCTCGATTCTAAGCCGCCATTATTACCTAATAAACAGTAGATTAGTAAAGACTCCGTTGTTTCATTTGAAACATTACAACTTTTTAATGGTTCTGGTGGTCCTATTGTTAAAAAAAAAGAAATTATTATTCAATTTTGCTCAATAAAGTTCTGTTTTTCGATAATTAAGTTTCAATTTTTTTTCTTTTTTAAGATATGCTTTTATTTTTTTTAAATTCTAAATGAAATAGAGATGAAAGCGATTTTAAGTAGTTAAAAATTAATGGGTTTTAAAAAAAAAATTTAAAATCCCTTTAAATTCTAATGGGCATTC
>NW_027601183.1:0-7500 GCF_964058835.1 Carex rostrata
TGCAAGTTGTATCGATGGGCAGCGCCTTGCTTACATGCACATAGGATTTCAAGCCAAGTATTCACTTTCATGTCCAACAAGTCCGATATAATTCATGTAGCCTTATGACCCCCATTATAAGTTAGCCTTTGCAATTATGGATGTAGGCATGTGAGTATGCATGCATGCAAGTCATGGGCAAGCGGAAATTTTTTGTGTATGCATGCATATCCATGTGACGGGCAAGCGGAAATTTTTTCGTGTATGCATGCATGCATGTCACGGGCAAGCGCATGGGGCCGTCCAAAATAGTTCATGTATGTACCACATGGGGCTGCCACGAAATTTTTTTTTTTTTTTGATAAATTTGAAATTTGAAAAAAATTCAAATTTATTAAAAATATAAGATGTGAAATTTGGAGTTTGGAAAAAAAAATTGGGTTGTATAATTTCGGATCTTATGCAAGTGGGTTGGACAATTTTTGGTCCAAATGAATTACAACCGTCCAAAGAGCCATTGAAACTCCAGTTTTTCCGGCTTGTAAAAATTCCCACTTTTTTCGGATTGGACGGTTCACACCCGGTGTGGACCATTTCTCAAACTTCCGGATTGTACGCGATCCAAATTATGGATGTAGGCAAAAATTCAAATTTATTAAAAATATAAAATATGAAGTTTGGAGTTTGGAAAAAGAAAATTGGGTTGGACAATTTCGGATCTTATGCAAGTGGGTTGGACAATTTTTGGTCCAAATGAATTACAACCGTCCAAAGAGCCATTGGAACTCCAGTTTTTCCGGCTTGTAAAAATTCCCACTTTTTTCGGATTGGATGGTTCACACCCGGTGTGGACCATTTCTCAAACTTCCGGATTGTACGCGATCCAAATTATGGATGTAGGCAAAAATTCAAATTTATTAAAAATATAAAATATGAAGTTTGGAGTTTGGAAAAAGAAAATTGGGTTGGACAATTTCGGATCTTATGCAAGTGGGTTGGACAATTTTTGGTCCAAATGAATTACAACCGTCCAAAGAGCCATTGAAACTCCAGTTTTTCCGGCTTGTAAAAATTCCCACTTTTTTCGGATTGGACGGTTCACACCCGGTGTGGACCATTTCTCAAACTTCCGGATTGTACGCGATCCAAATTATGGATGTAGGCAAAAATTCAAATTTATTAAAAATATAAAATATGAAGTTTGGAGTTTGGAAAAAGAAAATTGGGTTGGACAATTTCGGATCTTATGCAAGTGGGTTGGACAATTTTTGGTCCAAATGAATTACAACCGTCCAAAGAGCCATTGAAACTCCAGTTTTTCCGGCTTGTAAAAATTCCCACTTTTTTCGGATTGGATGGTTCACACCCGGTGTGGACCATTTCTCAAACTTCCGGATTGTACGCGATCCAAATTATGGATGTAGGCAATACTTTTTTGATATTTTGAAAAAGTTCAAATTTATTAAAAATATAAAATATGAAATCTGCAGTTTGGAAAAAAAATTGGAAGTTTGAAACCTGAAGTTCAACAAAAAAAACGGCGCAAAAATCAGCAAAGCGGGGGCAACTAAGCGGATGCGGCCAGCCGTCAGTGAAAAATGGCCCCAAAACTGAGCGCATGCGGCCAAGCGTCGGTGCAAAATGGCCCGAAAACAGTCCCGTCGGTGCCCCCGTCGGGCTAAAATGACCCGAAAACAGTTCAGCTGGGGAAAATTAAGCGGATCCGGCCAAGAGTCGGTGGAAATTGGCCCGAAAACAGCCCAGCGGCAAGCGGAAGCGGCTAACGTTGGGGAAAAGTGACCCGAAAACAGTTAAGCGGGGGAAAACTAAGCGGATGCGGCCACGCGTTGGGGAAAACAAAGCGGATCCGGCCCAGAGTCGGTGGAAATTGGCCCGAAAACAGTCCAGCGGCAAGCGGAAGCGGCTAACGTTGGGAAAAAGTGACCCGAAAACAGTTCAGCGGGGGAAAACTAAGCGGATGCGGCCACGCGTTGGGGAAAACTAAGCGGATACGGCCAAGTGTTGGGGAAAAATGGCCCGAAAACAGCCCAGCGGCAAGCGGAAGCGGCTAACGTTGGGGAAAAGTGACCCGAAAACAGTTAAGCGGGGGAAAACTAAGCGGATGCGGCCACGCGTTGGGGAAAACTAAGCGGATACGGCCAAGAGTCGGTGGAAATAGGCCCGAAAACAGTCCAGCGGCAAGCGGAAGCGGCTAACGTTGGGCAAAAGTGACCCGAAAACAGTTCAGCGGGGCAAATTTTTGAAATTTTTTTTGAAATTCTGAAATTTTTTTGAATTTTTGAAGTTTTTTTGGGTTTTTGGACTTTTTTTGAATTTTTGAAATTTTTGAATTTTTTTGAATTTTTTTGAATTTTTTGAATTTTTTTTGAATTTTTGAATTTTTTTTTTTTTTTTTGAATTTATTTGATTTTATAAATTTTTTGTGATTTTTTGAGATTTTTTTGAATATTTTACATGGGTGATTTTGACTTGGGGGATTTTCAGGGGGTGGTAACCCTGGGCGTGGCTAGAGCCTCAAAATGCATATTCCCCTATAGGGGGGCAAGGTTTTCAAAAATGGGTGCCCCCTCATGTACACGCGCGTGGGTGTACATGGCCCCGTCGGTGCCAGCGTGGGTGGAAAATGGCCCGAAAACAGCCCAGCGGCAAGCGGAAGCGGCTAACGTTGGGCAAAACTGACCCGAAAGCAGTATAGCTTGGAAAATTAAGCGGATGCAGCCAATTGTTGGCGAAAACTAAGCGGATACGGCCAAGTGTCGGTGAAAAATGTCCCGAAAACAGTCCAGCGGCAAGCGGAAGCGGCTAACGTTGGGCAAAAGTGACCCGAAAACAGTTCAGCGGGGGAAAACTAAGCGGATGCGGCCACGCGTTGGGGAAAACTAAGCGGATACGGCCAAGTGTGGGGGAAAAATGGCCCGAAAACAGCCCAGCGGCAAGCGGAAGCGGCTAACGTTGGGCAAAAGTGACCCGAAAACAGTTCAGCGGGGGAAAACTAAGCGGATGCGGGCACGCGTTGGGGAAAACTAAGCGGATGCGGCCAAGTGTCGGTGGAAATTGGCCCGAAAACAGCCCAGCGGCAAGCGGAAGCGGCTAACGTTGGGCAAAAGTGACCCGAAAACAGTTCAGCGGGGGAAAACTAAGCGGATGCAGCCAATTGTTGGCGAAAACTAAGCGGATACGGCCAAGTGTCGGTGAAAAATGTCCCGAAAACAGTCCAGCGGCAAGCGGAAGCGGCTAACGTTGGGCAAAAGTGACCCGAAAACAGTTCAGCGGGGGAAAACTAAGCGGATGCGGCCACGCGTTGGGGAAAACTAAGCGGATACGGCCAAGTGTGGGGGAAAAATGGCCCGAAAACAGCCCAGCGGCAAGCGGAAGCGGCTAACGTTGGGCAAAAGTGACCCGAAAACAGTTCAGCGGGGGAAAACTAAGCGGATGCGGCCAAGTGTCGGTGGAAATTGGCCCGAAAACAGCCCAGCGGCAAGCGGAAGCGGCTAACGTTGGGGAAAAGTGACCCGAAAACAGTTAAGCGGGGGAAAACTAAGCGGATGCGGCCACGCGTTGGGGAAAACTAAGCGGATGCGGCCAAGTGTCGGTGGAAATTGGCCCGAAAACAGCCCAGCGGCAAGCGGAAGCGGCTAACGTTGGGCAAAAGTGACCCGAAAACAGTTCAGCGGGGGAAAACTAAGCGGATGCGGGCACGCGTTGGGGAAAACTAAGCGGATGCGGCCAAGTGTCGGTGGAAATTGGCCCGAAAACAGCCCAGCGGCAAGCGGAAGCGGCTAACGTTGGGCAAAAGTGACCCGAAAACAGTTCAGCGGGGGAAAACTAAGCGGATGCGGCCACGCGTTGGGGAAAACTAAGCGGATACGGCCAAGAGTCGGTGGAAATTGGCCCGAAAACAGTCCAGCGGCAAGCGGAAGCGGCTAACGTTGGGCAAAAGTGACCCGAAAACAGTTCAGCGGGGCAAATTTTTGAAATTTTTTTTGAAATTTTTTTGAATTTTTGAAATTTTTGAAGTTTTTTTGGGTTTTTGGACTTTTTTTGAATTTTTGAAATTTTTGAATTTTTTTGAATTTTTTTGAATTTTTTGAATTTTTTTTGAATTTTTGAAATTTTTTTTTTTTTTTTTAATTTATTTGATTTTATAAATTTTTTGTGATTTTTTGAGATTTTTTTGAATATTTTACATGGGTGATTTTGACTTGGGGGATTTTCAGGGGGTGGTAACCCTGGGCGTGGCTAGAGCCTCAAAATGCATATTCCCCTATAGGGGGGCAAGGTTTTCAAAAATGGGTGCCCCCTCATGTACACGCGCGTGGGTGTACATGGCCCCGTCGGTGCCAGCGTGGGTGGAAAATGGCCCGAAAACAGCCCAGCGGCAAGCGGAAGCGGCTAACGTTGGGCAAAACTGACCCGAAAGCAGTATAGCTTGGAAAATTAAGCGGATGCAGCCAATTGTTGGCGAAAACTAAGCGGATACGGCCAAGTGTCGGTGAAAAATGGCCCGAAAACAGTCCAGCGGCAAGCGGAAACGGCTAACGTTGGGCAAAAGTGACCCGAAAACAGTTCAGCTGGGGGAAATTAAGCGGAAGCAGCCAAGCGTTGGGGAAAACCAAGCGGATACGGCCAAGAGTCGGTGGAAAATGGCCCGAAAACAGTCCAGCGGCAAGCGGAAACGGCTAACGTTGGGACAAAGTGACCCGAAAACAGTTCAGCTGGGGAAAATTAAGCGGATGCAGCCAAGCGTTGGGGAAAACTAAGCGGATCCGGCCCAGAGTCGGTGGAAATTGGCCCGAAAACAGTCCAGTGGCAAGCGGAAGCGGCTAACGTTGGGCAAAAGTGACCCGAAAACAGTTCAGCGGGGGAAAACTAAGCGGATGCGGCCACGCGTTGGGGAAAACCAAGCGGATACGGCCAAGTGTTGGGGAAAAATGGCCCGAAAACAGCCCAGCGGCAAGCGGAAGCGGCTAACGTTGGGGAAAAGTGACCCGAAAACAGTTAAGCGGGGGAAAACTAAGCGGATGCGGCCACGCGTTGGGGAAAACTAAGCGGATGCGGCCAAGTGTCGGTGGAAATTGGCCCGAAAACAGCCCAGCGGCAAGCGGAAGCGGCTAACGTTGGGCAAAAGTGACCCGAAAACAGTTCAGCGGGGGAAAACTAAGCGGATGCGGCCACGCGTTGGGGAAAACTAAGCGGATACGGCCAAGAGTCGGTGGAAATTGGCCCGAAAACAGTCCAGCGGCAAGCGGAAGCGGCTAACGTTGGGCAAAACTGACCCGAAAACAGTTCAGCGGGGGAAAACTAAGCGGATGCGGCCACGCGTTGGGGAAAACTAAGCGGATCCGGCCAAGAGTCGGTGGAAATTGGCCCGAAAACAGTCCAGCGGCAAGCGGAAGCGGCTAACGTTGGGCAAAAGTGACCCGAAAACAGTTCAGCGGGGGAAAACTAAGCGGATGCGGCCACGCGTTGGGGAAAACCAAGCGGATACGGCCAAGTGTTGGGGAAAAATGGCCCGAAAACAGCCCAGCGGCAAGCGGAAGCGGCTAACGTTGGGGAAAAGTGACCCGAAAACAGTTAAGCGGGGGAAAACTAAGCGGATGCGGCCACGCGTTGGGGAAAACTAAGCGGATGCGGCCAAGTGTCGGTGGAAATTGGCCCGAAAACAGCCCAGCGGCAAGCGGAAGCGGCTAACGTTGGGCAAAAGTGACCCGAAAACAGTTCAGCGGGGGAAAACTAAGCGGATGCGGCCACGCGTTGGGGAAAACTAAGCGGATACGGCCAAGAGTCGGTGGAAATTGGCCCGAAAACAGTCCAGCGGCAAGCGGAAGCGGCTAACGTTGGGCAAAACTGACCCGAAAACAGTTCAGCGGGGGAAAACTAAGCGGATGCGGCCACGCGTTGGGGAAAACTAAGCGGATACGGCCAAGAGTCGGTGGAAATTGGCCCGAAAACAGTCCAGCGGCAAGCGGAAGCGGCTAACGTTGGGCAAAAGTGACCCGAAAACAGTTCAGCGGGGGAAAACTAAGCGGATGCGGCCACGCGTTGGGGAAAACTAAGCGGATACGGCCAAGAGTCGGTGGAAATTGGCCCGAAAACAGTCCAGCGGCAAGCGGTAGCGGCTAACGTTGGGCAAAACTGACCCGAAAACAGTTCAGCGGGGGAAAACTAAGCGGATGCGGCCACGCGTTGGGGAAAACTAAGCGGATACGGCCAAGTGTTGGGGAAAAATGGCCCGAAAACAGCCCAGCGGCAAGCGGAAGCGGCTAACGTTGGGCAAAAGTGACCCGAAAACAGTTCAGCGGGGGAAAACTAAGCGGATGCGGCCACGCGTTGGGGAAAACTAAGCGGATACGGCCAAGGGTCGGTGAAAAAGGGCCCGAAAACAGTCCAGCGGCAAGCGGAAGCCGCTAACGTTGGGCAAAAATGACCCGAAAACAGTCCAGCGGGGGAAAACTAAGCGGATGCGGCCAAGCGTTGGGGAAAACTAAGCGGATACGGCCAAGCGTCGGTGAAAAAGGCCCGAAAACAGTCCAGCGGCACGCCGAAGCGGCTAACGTTGGGCAAAAATGGCCAACAGCGGTGGAGCAGGGCGGTCTGAATCTATGCATCCACATAAAATGGGGGGTAAACCTGGGGGATTTCCAGGGGGTGGTAACCCTGGGCGTGGCTGGAGACCCAAAATGCATATTCCCCTATAGGGGGGAAGGATTTTTGGAAGAGGCAGCCCCTCATGTACATGCCAAGCGGGGTGTACATGGCCCCTGTGGGTGCCTCCGTCGGTGTAAAATGGCCCGAAAAACAAGATTATGTTACCCGAAGACACGATTATGTTACCGAAAAAACACGGTTGAGCGGGGGCAGTAAGCACGGTTGAGCGGGGGCAAAAAACACGGTTGAGCGGGGCAAAAAACACGGTGCAGCGGGGACAAAAGACACGATTTTGTTACCGAAAAACACGGCCCGTCGGGGGCAAGGAACACGAATATGTTACCGAAAAACACGGACCACGCGGGTTGAAATCCCCAGCCGTAGAGCCGGCGAAACACGGTGGGGCAGGGCGTCTAAGCGTGGAGGCGCCCGTAAGACCGATGCGGGTTGAAATCCCCAGCCGTAAAGCCGGCGAAAAGCGGTCGGGCTGGGTGACTCCGCGTGGAGTTTCGCCCGTAAGGCCGATGCGGGTAGCCGCGCGGGTTGAAATCCCCAGCCGTAAAGCCGGTGAAACACGGTTCATTGGGGCGCCTAAGCGTGGAGGCGCCCCGCAGAGACCGAGCGGGTTGAAATCCCCAGCCGTAAAGCCGGCGAAACACGGTTCATTGGGGCGCCTAAGCGTGGAGGCGCCCCGCAGAGACCGAGCGGGTTGAAATCCCCAGCCGTAAAGCCGGCGAAGCACGGTTCATTGGGGCGCCTAAGCGTGGAGGCGCCCGCAGAGACCGAGCGGGTTGAAATCCCCAGCCGTAAAGCCGGCGAAACAAGTTCGGGCAGGGCGACTCCGCGTGGAGT
>NW_027601183.1:17500-22500 GCF_964058835.1 Carex rostrata
GGGGAAAACTAAGCGGATACGGCCAAGAGTCGGTGGAAATAGGCCCGAAAACAGTCCAGCGGCAAGCGGAAGCGGCTAACGTTGGGCAAAAGTGACCCGAAAACAGTTCAGCGGGGCAAATTTTTGAAATTTTTTTTGAAATTCTGAAATTTTTTTGAATTTTTGAAGTTTTTTTGGGTTTTTGGACTTTTTTTGAATTTTTGAAATTTTTGAATTTTTTTGAATTTTTTTGAATTTTTTGAATTTTTTTTGAATTTTTGAAATTTTTTTTTTTTTTTGAATTTATTTGATTTTATAAATTTTTTGTGATTTTTTGAGATTTTTTTGAATATTTTACATGGGTGATTTTGACTTGGGGGATTTTCAGGGGGTGGTAACCCTGGGCGTGGCTAGAGCCTCAAAATGCATATTCCCCTATAGGGGGGCAAGGTTTTCAAAAATGGGTGCCCCCTCATGTACACGCGCGTGGGTGTACATGGCCCCGTCGGTGCCAGCGTGGGTGGAAAATGGCCCGAAAACAGCCCAGCGGCAAGCGGAAGCGGCTAACGTTGGGCAAAACTGACCCGAAAGCAGTATAGCTTGGAAAATTAAGCGGATGCAGCCAATTGTTGGCGAAAACTAAGCGGATACGGCCAAGTGTCGGTGAAAAATGTCCCGAAAACAGTCCAGCGGCAAGCGGAAGCGGCTAACGTTGGGCAAAAGTGACCCGAAAACAGTTCAGCGGGGGAAAACTAAGCGGATGCGGCCACGCGTTGGGGAAAACTAAGCGGATACGGCCAAGTGTGGGGGAAAAATGGCCCGAAAACAGCCCAGCGGCAAGCGGAAGCGGCTAACGTTGGGCAAAAGTGACCCGAAAACAGTTCAGCGGGGGAAAACTAAGCGGATGCGGGCACGCGTTGGGGAAAACTAAGCGGATGCGGCCAAGTGTCGGTGGAAATTGGCCCGAAAACAGCCCAGCGGCAAGCGGAAGCGGCTAACGTTGGGCAAAAGTGACCCGAAAACAGTTCAGCGGGGGAAAACTAAGCGGATGCAGCCAATTGTTGGCGAAAACTAAGCGGATACGGCCAAGTGTCGGTGAAAAATGTCCCGAAAACAGTCCAGCGGCAAGCGGAAGCGGCTAACGTTGGGCAAAAGTGACCCGAAAACAGTTCAGCGGGGGAAAACTAAGCGGATGCGGCCACGCGTTGGGGAAAACTAAGCGGATACGGCCAAGTGTGGGGGAAAAATGGCCCGAAAACAGCCCAGCGGCAAGCGGAAGCGGCTAACGTTGGGCAAAAGTGACCCGAAAACAGTTCAGCGGGGGAAAACTAAGCGGATGCGGGCACGCGTTGGGGAAAACTAAGCGGATGCGGCCAAGTGTCGGTGGAAATTGGCCCGAAAACAGCCCAGCGGCAAGCGGAAGCGGCTAACGTTGGGGAAAAGTGACCCGAAAACAGTTAAGCGGGGGAAAACTAAGCGGATGCGGCCACGCGTTGGGGAAAACTAAGCGGATGCGGCCAAGTGTCGGTGGAAATTGGCCCGAAAACAGCCCAGCGGCAAGCGGAAGCGGCTAACGTTGGGCAAAAGTGACCCGAAAACAGTTCAGCGGGGGAAAACTAAGCGGATGCGGGCACGCGTTGGGGAAAACTAAGCGGATGCGGCCAAGTGTCGGTGGAAATTGGCCCGAAAACAGCCCAGCGGCAAGCGGAAGCGGCTAACGTTGGGCAAAAGTGACCCGAAAACAGTTCAGCGGGGGAAAACTAAGCGGATGCGGCCACGCGTTGGGGAAAACTAAGCGGATGCGGCCAAGTGTCGGTGGAAATTGGCCCGAAAACAGCCCAGCGGCAAGCGGAAGCGGCTAACGTTGGGCAAAAGTGACCCGAAAACAGTTCAGCGGGGGAAAACTAAGCGGATGCGGCCACGCGTTGGGGAAAACTAAGCGGATACGGCCAAGAGTCGGTGGAAATTGGCCCGAAAACAGTCCAGCGGCAAGCGGAAGCGGCTAACGTTGGGCAAAAGTGACCCGAAAACAGTTCAGCGGGGGAAAACTAAGCGGATGCGGCCACGCGTTGGGGAAAACTAAGCGGATACGGCCAAGAGTCGGTGGAAATTGGCCCGAAAACAGTCCAGCGGCAAGCGGAAGCGGCTAACGTTGGGCAAAAGTGACCCGAAAACAGTTCAGCGGGGGAAAACTAAGCGGATGCGGCCACGCGTTGGGGAAAACTAAGCGGATACGGCCAAGAGTCGGTGGAAATTGGCCCGAAAACAGTCCAGCGGCAAGCGGTAGCGGCTAACGTTGGGCAAAACTGACCCGAAAACAGTTCAGCGGGGGAAAACTAAGCGGATGCGGCCACGCGTTGGGGAAAACTAAGCGGATACGGCCAAGTGTTGGGGAAAAATGGCCCGAAAACAGCCCAGCGGCAAGCGGAAGCGGCTAACGTTGGGCAAAAGTGACCCGAAAACAGTTCAGCGGGGGAAAACTAAGCGGATGCGGCCACGCGTTGGGGAAAACTAAGCGGATACGGCCAAGGGTCGGTGAAAAAGGGCCCGAAAACAGTCCAGCGGCAAGCGGAAGCCGCTAACGTTGGGCAAAAATGACCCGAAAACAGTCCAGCGGGGGAAAACTAAGCGGATGCGGCCAAGCGTTGGGGAAAACTAAGCGGATACGGCCAAGCGTCGGTGAAAAAGGCCCGAAAACAGTCCAGCGGCACGCCGAAGCGGCTAACGTTGGGCAAAAATGGCCAACAGCGGTGGAGCAGGGCGGTCTGAATCTATGCATCCACATAAAATGGGGGGTAAACCTGGGGGATTTCCAGGGGGTGGTAACCCTGGGCGTGGCTGGAGACCCAAAATGCATATTCCCCTATAGGGGGGAAGGATTTTTGGAAGAGGCAGCCCCTCATGTACATGCCAAGCGGGGTGTACATGGCCCCTGTGGGTGCCTCCGTCGGTGTAAAATGGCCCGAAAAACAAGATTATGTTACCCGAAGACACGATTATGTTACCGAAAAAACACGGTTGAGCGGGGGCAGTAAGCACGGTTGAGCGGGGGCAAAAAACACGGTTGAGCGGGGCAAAAACACGGTGCAGCGGGGACAAAAGACACGATTTTGTTACCGAAAAACACGGCCCGTCGGGGGCAAGGAACACGAATATGTTACCGAAAAACACGGACCACGTGGGTTGAAATCCCCAGCCGTAGAGCCGGCGAAACACGGTGGGGCAGGGCGTCTAAGCGTGGAGGCGCCCGTAAGACCGATGCGGGTTGAAATCCCCAGCCGTAAAGCCGGCGAAAAGCGGTCGGGCTGGGTGACTCCGCGTGGAGTTTCGCCCGTAAGGCCGATGCGGGTAGCCGCGCGGGTTGAAATCCCCAGCCGTAAAGCCGGTGAAACACGGTTCATTGGGGCGCCTAAGCGTGGAGGCGCCCCGCAGAGACCGAGCGGGTTGAAATCCCCAGCCGTAAAGCCGGCGAAACACGGTTCATTGGGGCGCCTAAGCGTGGAGGCGCCCCGCAGAGACCGAGCGGGTTGAAATCCCCAGCCGTAAAGCCGGCGAAGCACGGTTCATTGGGGCGCCTAAGCGTGGAGGCGCCCGCAGAGACCGAGCGGGTTGAAATCCCCAGCCGTAAAGCCGGCGAAACAAGTTCGGGCAGGGCGACTCCGCGTGGAGTTTTGCCCGTAAGACCGATGCGGGTAGCCGCGCGGGTTGAAATCCCCAGCCGTAAAGCCGGCGAAACACGGTTCATTGGGGCGCCTAAGCGTGGAGGCGCCCCGCAGAGACCGAGCGGGTTGAAATCCCCAGCCGTAAAGCCGGCGAAACAAGTTCGGGCAGGGCGACTCCGCGTGGAGTTTCGCCCGTAAGACCGATGCGGGTAGCCGCGCGGGTTGAAATCCCCAGCCGTAAAGCCGGCGAAACACGGTTCATTGGGGCGCCTAAGCGTGGAGGCGCCCCGCAGAGACCGAGCGGGTTGAAATCCCCAGCCGTAAAGCCGGCGAAACACGTTCGGGCAGGGTGTCTAAGCGTGGAGGCGCCCGTAAGACCGATGCGGGTAGCCGTGCGGGTTGAAATCCCCAGCCGTAAAGCCGGCGAAACACGGTTGAGCAGGGCGCCTAAGCGTGGAGGCGCCCTGCAGTGACCGAGCGGGTTGAAATCCCCAGCCGTAAAGCCGGTGAAACACGGTTGAGCGGGGCGCCTAAGCGTGGAGGCGCCCCGCAGAGACCGAGCGGGTTGAAATCCCCAGCCGTAAAGCCGGCGAAACACGTTCGGGCAGGGCGACTCCGCGTGGAGTTTCGCCCGTAAGACCGATGCGGGTAGCCGCACGGGTTGAAATCCCCAGCCGTAAAGCTGGCGAAACACGGTTCATTGGGGAGCCTAAGCGTGGAGGCGCCCCGCAGAGACCGAGCGGGTTGAAATCCCCAGCCGTAAAGCCGGCGAAACACGTTCGGGCAGGGCGTCTAAGCGTGGAGGCGCCCGTAAGACCGATGCGGGTAGCCGTGCGGGTTGAAATCCCCAGCCGTAAAGCCGGCGAAACACGGTTGAGCGGGGCGCCTAAGCGTGGAGGCGCCCCGCAGTGACCGAGCGGGTTGAAATCCCCAGCCGTAAAGCCGGCGAAACACGGTTGAGCGGGGTGCCTAAGCGTGGAGGCGCCCCGCAGAGACCGATGCGGGTTGAAATCCCCAGCCGTAAAGCCGGTGAAACACGATCGGGCAGGGCGTCTAAGCGTGGAGGCGCCCGTAAGACCGATGCGGGTAGCCGCAAGGGTTGAAATCCCCAGCTGTAAAGCCGGCGAAACACGGTTGAGCGGGGCGCCTAAGCGTGGAGGCACCCCGCAGAGACCGAGCGGGTTGAAATCCCCAGCCGTAAAGCCGGCGAAACACGGTTCATTGGGGCGCCTAAGCGTGGAGGCGCCCCGCAGAGACCGAGCGGGTTGAAATCCCCAGCCGTAAAGCCGGCGAAACACGATCGGGCAGGGCGTCTAAGCGTGGAGGCGCCCGTAAGACCGATGCGGGTAGCCGCACGGG
>NW_027601183.1:30000-35000 GCF_964058835.1 Carex rostrata
AAGTGGGTTGGACAATTTTTGGTCCAAATGAATTACAACCGTCCAAAGAGCCATTGGAACTCCAGTTTTTCCGGCTTGTAAAAATTCCCACTTTTTTCGGATTGGATGGTTCACACCCGGTGTGGACCATTTCTCAAACTTCCGGATTGTACGCGATCCAAATTATGGATGTAGGCAAAAATTCAAATTTATTAAAAATATAAAATATGAAGTTTGGAGTTTGGAAAAAGAAAATTGGGTTGGACAATTTCGGATCTTATGCAAGTGGGTTGGACAATTTTTGGTCCAAATGAATTACAACCGTCCAAAGAGCCATTGAAACTCCAGTTTTTCCGGCTTGTAAAAATTCCCACTTTTTTCGGATTGGATGGTTCACACCCGGTGTGGACCATTTCTCAAACTTCCGGATTGTACGCGATCCAAATTATGGATGTAGGCAATACTTTTTTGATATTTTGAAAAAGTTCAAATTTATTAAAAATATAAAATATGAAATCTGCAGTTTGGAAAAAAAATTGGAAGTTTGAAACCTGAAGTTCAACAAAAAAAACGGCGCAAAAATCAGCAAAGCGGGGGCAACTAAGCGGATGCGGCCAGCCGTCAGTGAAAAATGGCCCCAAAACTGAGCGCATGCGGCCAAGCGTCGGTGCAAAATGGCCCGAAAACAGTCCCGTCGGTGCCCCCGTCGGGCTAAAATGACCCGAAAACAGTTCAGCTGGGGAAAATTAAGCGGATCCGGCCAAGAGTCGGTGGAAATTGGCCCGAAAACAGCCCAGCGGCAAGCGGAAGCGGCTAACGTTGGGGAAAAGTGACCCGAAAACAGTTAAGCGGGGGAAAACTAAGCGGATGCGGCCACGCGTTGGGGAAAACAAAGCGGATCCGGCCCAGAGTCGGTGGAAATTGGCCCGAAAACAGTCCAGCGGCAAGCGGAAGCGGCTAACGTTGGGAAAAAGTGACCCGAAAACAGTTCAGCGGGGGAAAACTAAGCGGATGCGGCCACGCGTTGGGGAAAACTAAGCGGATACGGCCAAGTGTTGGGGAAAAATGGCCCGAAAACAGCCCAGCGGCAAGCGGAAGCGGCTAACGTTGGGGAAAAGTGACCCGAAAACAGTTAAGCGGGGGAAAACTAAGCGGATGCGGCCACGCGTTGGGGAAAACTAAGCGGATACGGCCAAGAGTCGGTGGAAATAGGCCCGAAAACAGTCCAGCGGCAAGCGGAAGCGGCTAACGTTGGGCAAAAGTGACCCGAAAACAGTTCAGCGGGGCAAATTTTTGAAATTTTTTTTGAAATTCTGAAATTTTTTTGAATTTTTGAAGTTTTTTTGGGTTTTTGGACTTTTTTTGAATTTTTGAAATTTTTGAATTTTTTTGAATTTTTTTGAATTTTTTGAATTTTTTTTGAATTTTTGAAAATTTTTTTTTTTTTTTGAATTTATTTAATTTTATAAATTTTTTGTGATTTTTTGAGATTTTTTTGAATATTTTACATGGGTGATTTTGACTTGGGGGATTTTCAGGGGGTGGTAACCCTGGGCGTGGCTAGAGCCTCAAAATGCATATTCCCCTATAGGGGGGCAAGGTTTTCAAAAATGGGTGCCCCCTCATGTACACGCGCGTGGGTGTACATGGCCCCGTCGGTGCCAGCGTGGGTGGAAAATGGCCCGAAAACAGCCCAGCGGCAAGCGGAAGCGGCTAACGTTGGGCAAAACTGACCCGAAAGCAGTATAGCTTGGAAAATTAAGCGGATGCAGCCAATTGTTGGCGAAAACTAAGCGGATACGGCCAAGTGTCGGTGAAAAATGTCCCGAAAACAGTCCAGCGGCAAGCGGAAGCGGCTAACGTTGGGCAAAAGTGACCCGAAAACAGTTCAGCGGGGGAAAACTAAGCGGATGCGGCCACGCGTTGGGGAAAACTAAGCGGATACGGCCAAGTGTGGGGGAAAAATGGCCCGAAAACAGCCCAGCGGCAAGCGGAAGCGGCTAACGTTGGGCAAAAGTGACCCGAAAACAGTTCAGCGGGGGAAAACTAAGCGGATGCGGGCACGCGTTGGGGAAAACTAAGCGGATGCGGCCAAGTGTCGGTGGAAATTGGCCCGAAAACAGCCCAGCGGCAAGCGGAAGCGGCTAACGTTGGGCAAAAGTGACCCGAAAACAGTTCAGCGGGGGAAAACTAAGCGGATGCAGCCAATTGTTGGCGAAAACTAAGCGGATACGGCCAAGTGTCGGTGAAAAATGTCCCGAAAACAGTCCAGCGGCAAGCGGAAGCGGCTAACGTTGGGCAAAAGTGACCCGAAAACAGTTCAGCGGGGGAAAACTAAGCGGATGCGGCCACGCGTTGGGGAAAACTAAGCGGATACGGCCAAGTGTGGGGGAAAAATGGCCCGAAAACAGCCCAGCGGCAAGCGGAAGCGGCTAACGTTGGGCAAAAGTGACCCGAAAACAGTTCAGCGGGGGAAAACTAAGCGGATGCGGCCAAGTGTCGGTGGAAATTGGCCCGAAAACAGCCCAGCGGCAAGCGGAAGCGGCTAACGTTGGGGAAAAGTGACCCGAAAACAGTTAAGCGGGGGAAAACTAAGCGGATGCGGCCACGCGTTGGGGAAAACTAAGCGGATGCGGCCAAGTGTCGGTGGAAATTGGCCCGAAAACAGCCCAGCGGCAAGCGGAAGCGGCTAACGTTGGGCAAAAGTGACCCGAAAACAGTTCAGCGGGGGAAAACTAAGCGGATGCGGGCACGCGTTGGGGAAAACTAAGCGGATGCGGCCAAGTGTCGGTGGAAATTGGCCCGAAAACAGCCCAGCGGCAAGCGGAAGCGGCTAACGTTGGGCAAAAGTGACCCGAAAACAGTTCAGCGGGGGAAAACTAAGCGGATGCGGCCACGCGTTGGGGAAAACTAAGCGGATACGGCCAAGAGTCGGTGGAAATTGGCCCGAAAACAGTCCAGCGGCAAGCGGAAGCGGCTAACGTTGGGCAAAAGTGACCCGAAAACAGTTCAGCGGGGCAAATTTTTGAAATTTTTTTTGAAATTTTTTTGAAATTTTTGAAGTTTTTTTGGGTTTTTGGACTTTTTTTGAATTTTTGAAATTTTTGAATTTTTTTGAATTTTTTTGAATTTTTTGAATTTTTTTTGAATTTTTGAAATTTTTTTTTTTTTTTTGAATTTATTTGATTTTATAAATTTTTTGTGATTTTTTGAGATTTTTTTGAATATTTTACATGGGTGATTTTGACTTGGGGGATTTTCAGGGGGTGGTAACCCTGGGCGTGGCTAGAGCCTCAAAATGCATATTCCCCTATAGGGGGGCAAGGTTTTCAAAAATGGGTGCCCCCTCATGTACACGCGCGTGGGTGTACATGGCCCCGTCGGTGCCAGCGTGGGTGGAAAATGGCCCGAAAACAGCCCAGCGGCAAGCGGAAGCGGCTAACGTTGGGCAAAACTGACCCGAAAGCAGTATAGCTTGGAAAATTAAGCGGATGCAGCCAATTGTTGGCGAAAACTAAGCGGATACGGCCAAGTGTCGGTGAAAAATGGCCCGAAAACAGTCCAGCGGCAAGCGGAAACGGCTAACGTTGGGCAAAAGTGACCCGAAAACAGTTCAGCTGGGGGAAATTAAGCGGAAGCAGCCAAGCGTTGGGGAAAACCAAGCGGATACGGCCAAGAGTCGGTGGAAAATGGCCCGAAAACAGTCCAGCGGCAAGCGGAAACGGCTAACGTTGGGACAAAGTGACCCGAAAACAGTTCAGCTGGGGAAAATTAAGCGGATGCAGCCAAGCGTTGGGGAAAACTAAGCGGATCCGGCCCAGAGTCGGTGGAAATTGGCCCGAAAACAGTCCAGTGGCAAGCGGAAGCGGCTAACGTTGGGCAAAAGTGACCCGAAAACAGTTCAGCGGGGGAAAACTAAGCGGATGCGGCCACGCGTTGGGGAAAACCAAGCGGATACGGCCAAGTGTTGGGGAAAAATGGCCCGAAAACAGCCCAGCGGCAAGCGGAAGCGGCTAACGTTGGGGAAAAGTGACCCGAAAACAGTTAAGCGGGGGAAAACTAAGCGGATGCGGCCACGCGTTGGGGAAAACTAAGCGGATGCGGCCAAGTGTCGGTGGAAATTGGCCCGAAAACAGCCCAGCGGCAAGCGGAAGCGGCTAACGTTGGGCAAAAGTGACCCGAAAACAGTTCAGCGGGGGAAAACTAAGCGGATGCGGCCACGCGTTGGGGAAAACTAAGCGGATACGGCCAAGAGTCGGTGGAAATTGGCCCGAAAACAGTCCAGCGGCAAGCGGAAGCGGCTAACGTTGGGCAAAACTGACCCGAAAACAGTTCAGCGGGGGAAAACTAAGCGGATGCGGCCACGCGTTGGGGAAAACTAAGCGGATACGGCCAAGAGTCGGTGGAAATTGGCCCGAAAACAGTCCAGCGGCAAGCGGAAGCGGCTAACGTTGGGCAAAAGTGACCCGAAAACAGTTCAGCGGGGGAAAACTAAGCGGATGCGGCCACGCGTTGGGGAAAACTAAGCGGATACGGCCAAGAGTCGGTGGAAATTGGCCCGAAAACAGTCCAGCGGCAAGCGGTAGCGGCTAACGTTGGGCAAAACTGACCCGAAAACAGTTCAGCGGGGGAAAACTAAGCGGATGCGGCCACGCGTTGGGGAAAACTAAGCGGATACGGCCAAGTGTTGGGGAAAAATGGCCCGAAAACAGCCCAGCGGCAAGCGGAAGCGGCTAACGTTGGGCAAAAGTGACCCGAAAACAGTTCAGCGGGGGAAAACTAAGCGGATGCGGCCACGCGTTGGGGAAAACTAAGCGGATACGGCCAAGGGTCGGTGAAAAAGGGCCCGAAAACAGTCCAGCGGCAAGCGGAAGCCGCTAACGTTGGGCAAAAATGACCCGAAAACAGTCCAGCGGGGGAAAACTAAGCGGATGCGGCCAAGCGTTGGGGAAAACTAAGCGGATACGGCCAAGCGTCGGTGAAAAAGGCCCGAAAACAGTCCAGCGGCACGCCGAAGCGGC
>NW_027601183.1:45000-50000 GCF_964058835.1 Carex rostrata
AAATTGGGTTGGACAATTTCGGATCTTATGCAAGTGGGTTGGACAATTTTTGGTCCAAATGAATTACAACCGTCCAAAGAGCCATTGAAACTCCAGTTTTTCCGGCTTGTAAAAATTCCCACTTTTTTCGGATTGGATGGTTCACACCCGGTGTGGACCATTTCTCAAACTTCCGGATTGTACGCGATCCAAATTATGGATGTAGGCAATACTTTTTTGATATTTTGAAAAAGTTCAAATTTATTAAAAATATAAAATATGAAATCTGCAGTTTGGAAAAAAAATTGGAAGTTTGAAACCTGAAGTTCAACAAAAAAAACGGCGCAAAAATCAGCAAAGCGGGGGCAACTAAGCGGATGCGGCCAGCCGTCAGTGAAAAATGGCCCCAAAACTGAGCGCATGCGGCCAAGCGTCGGTGCAAAATGGCCCGAAAACAGTCCCGTCGGTGCCCCCGTCGGGCTAAAATGACCCGAAAACAGTTCAGCTGGGGAAAATTAAGCGGATCCGGCCAAGAGTCGGTGGAAATTGGCCCGAAAACAGCCCAGCGGCAAGCGGAAGCGGCTAACGTTGGGGAAAAGTGACCCGAAAACAGTTAAGCGGGGGAAAACTAAGCGGATGCGGCCACGCGTTGGGGAAAACAAAGCGGATCCGGCCCAGAGTCGGTGGAAATTGGCCCGAAAACAGTCCAGCGGCAAGCGGAAGCGGCTAACGTTGGGAAAAAGTGACCCGAAAACAGTTCAGCGGGGGAAAACTAAGCGGATGCGGCCACGCGTTGGGGAAAACTAAGCGGATACGGCCAAGTGTTGGGGAAAAATGGCCCGAAAACAGCCCAGCGGCAAGCGGAAGCGGCTAACGTTGGGGAAAAGTGACCCGAAAACAGTTAAGCGGGGGAAAACTAAGCGGATGCGGCCACGCGTTGGGGAAAACTAAGCGGATACGGCCAAGAGTCGGTGGAAATAGGCCCGAAAACAGTCCAGCGGCAAGCGGAAGCGGCTAACGTTGGGCAAAAGTGACCCGAAAACAGTTCAGCGGGGCAAATTTTTGAAATTTTTTTCGAAATTCTGAAATTTTTTTGAATTTTTGAAGTTTTTTTGGGTTTTTGGACTTTTTTTGAAATTTTTGAATTTTTTTGAATTTTTTTGAATTTTTTGAATTTTTTTTGAATTTTTGAAAATTTTTTTTTTTTTTTGAATTTATTTAATTTTATAAATTTTTTGTGATTTTTTGAGATTTTTTTGAATATTTTACATGGGTGATTTTGACTTGGGGGATTTTCAGGGGGTGGTAACCCTGGGCGTGGCTAGAGCCTCAAAATGCATATTCCCCTATAGGGGGGCAAGGTTTTCAAAAATGGGTGCCCCCTCATGTACACGCGCGTGGGTGTACATGGCCCCGTCGGTGCCAGCGTGGGTGGAAAATGGCCCGAAAACAGCCCAGCGGCAAGCGGAAGCGGCTAACGTTGGGCAAAACTGACCCGAAAGCAGTATAGCTTGGAAAATTAAGCGGATGCAGCCAATTGTTGGCGAAAACTAAGCGGATACGGCCAAGTGTCGGTGAAAAATGTCCCGAAAACAGTCCAGCGGCAAGCGGAAGCGGCTAACGTTGGGCAAAAGTGACCCGAAAACAGTTCAGCGGGGGAAAACTAAGCGGATGCGGCCACGCGTTGGGGAAAACTAAGCGGATACGGCCAAGTGTGGGGGAAAAATGGCCCGAAAACAGCCCAGCGGCAAGCGGAAGCGGCTAACGTTGGGCAAAAGTGACCCGAAAACAGTTCAGCGGGGGAAAACTAAGCGGATGCGGGCACGCGTTGGGGAAAACTAAGCGGATGCGGCCAAGTGTCGGTGGAAATTGGCCCGAAAACAGCCCAGCGGCAAGCGGAAGCGGCTAACGTTGGGCAAAAGTGACCCGAAAACAGTTCAGCGGGGGAAAACTAAGCGGATGCAGCCAATTGTTGGCGAAAACTAAGCGGATACGGCCAAGTGTCGGTGAAAAATGTCCCGAAAACAGTCCAGCGGCAAGCGGAAGCGGCTAACGTTGGGCAAAAGTGACCCGAAAACAGTTCAGCGGGGGAAAACTAAGCGGATGCGGCCACGCGTTGGGGAAAACTAAGCGGATACGGCCAAGTGTGGGGGAAAAATGGCCCGAAAACAGCCCAGCGGCAAGCGGAAGCGGCTAACGTTGGGCAAAAGTGACCCGAAAACAGTTCAGCGGGGGAAAACTAAGCGGATGCGGCCAAGTGTCGGTGGAAATTGGCCCGAAAACAGCCCAGCGGCAAGCGGAAGCGGCTAACGTTGGGGAAAAGTGACCCGAAAACAGTTAAGCGGGGGAAAACTAAGCGGATGCGGCCACGCGTTGGGGAAAACTAAGCGGATGCGGCCAAGTGTCGGTGGAAATTGGCCCGAAAACAGCCCAGCGGCAAGCGGAAGCGGCTAACGTTGGGCAAAAGTGACCCGAAAACAGTTCAGCGGGGGAAAACTAAGCGGATGCGGGCACGCGTTGGGGAAAACTAAGCGGATGCGGCCAAGTGTCGGTGGAAATTGGCCCGAAAACAGCCCAGCGGCAAGCGGAAGCGGCTAACGTTGGGCAAAAGTGACCCGAAAACAGTTCAGCGGGGGAAAACTAAGCGGATGCGGCCACGCGTTGGGGAAAACTAAGCGGATACGGCCAAGAGTCGGTGGAAATTGGCCCGAAAACAGTCCAGCGGCAAGCGGAAGCGGCTAACGTTGGGCAAAAGTGACCCGAAAACAGTTCAGCGGGGCAAATTTTTGAAATTTTTTTTGAAATTTTTTTGAAATTTTTGAAGTTTTTTTGGGTTTTTGGACTTTTTTTGAATTTTTGAAATTTTTGAATTTTTTTGAATTTTTTTGAATTTTTTGAATTTTTTTTGAATTTTTGAAATTTTTTTTTTTTTTTTGAATTTATTTGATTTTATAAATTTTTTGTGATTTTTTGAGATTTTTTTGAATATTTTACATGGGTGATTTTGACTTGGGGGATTTTCAGGGGGTGGTAACCCTGGGCGTGGCTAGAGCCTCAAAATGCATATTCCCCTATAGGGGGGCAAGGTTTTCAAAAATGGGTGCCCCCTCATGTACACGCGCGTGGGTGTACATGGCCCCGTCGGTGCCAGCGTGGGTGGAAAATGGCCCGAAAACAGCCCAGCGGCAAGCGGAAGCGGCTAACGTTGGGCAAAACTGACCCGAAAGCAGTATAGCTTGGAAAATTAAGCGGATGCAGCCAATTGTTGGCGAAAACTAAGCGGATACGGCCAAGTGTCGGTGAAAAATGGCCCGAAAACAGTCCAGCGGCAAGCGGAAACGGCTAACGTTGGGCAAAAGTGACCCGAAAACAGTTCAGCTGGGGGAAATTAAGCGGAAGCAGCCAAGCGTTGGGGAAAACCAAGCGGATACGGCCAAGAGTCGGTGGAAAATGGCCCGAAAACAGTCCAGCG
This sequence comes from Carex rostrata, assembly GCF_964058835.1. NCBI lineage: Eukaryota > Viridiplantae > Streptophyta > Magnoliopsida > Poales > Cyperaceae > Carex > Carex rostrata. The sequence goes on from NW_027601183.1 coordinate 48,452, forward strand.
GCAAGCGGAAACGGCTAACGTTGGGACAAAGTGACCCGAAAACAGTTCAGCTGGGGAAAATTAAGCGGATGCAGCCAAGCGTTGGGGAAAACTAAGCGGATCCGGCCCAGAGTCGGTGGAAATTGGCCCGAAAACAGTCCAGTGGCAAGCGGAAGCGGCTAACGTTGGGCAAAAGTGACCCGAAAACAGTTCAGCGGGGGAAAACTAAGCGGATGCGGCCACGCGTTGGGGAAAACCAAGCGGATACGGCCAAGTGTTGGGGAAAAATGGCCCGAAAACAGCCCAGCGGCAAGCGGAAGCGGCTAACGTTGGGGAAAAGTGACCCGAAAACAGTTAAGCGGGGGAAAACTAAGCGGATGCGGCCACGCGTTGGGGAAAACTAAGCGGATGCGGCCAAGTGTCGGTGGAAATTGGCCCGAAAACAGCCCAGCGGCAAGCGGAAGCGGCTAACGTTGGGCAAAAGTGACCCGAAAACAGTTCAGCGGGGGAAAACTAAGCGGATGCGGCCACGCGTTGGGGAAAACTAAGCGGATACGGCCAAGAGTCGGTGGAAATTGGCCCGAAAACAGTCCAGCGGCAAGCGGAAGCGGCTAACGTTGGGCAAAACTGACCCGAAAACAGTTCAGCGGGGGAAAACTAAGCGGATGCGGCCACGCGTTGGGGAAAACTAAGCGGATACGGCCAAGAGTCGGTGGAAATTGGCCCGAAAACAGTCCAGCGGCAAGCGGAAGCGGCTAACGTTGGGCAAAAGTGACCCGAAAACAGTTCAGCGGGGGAAAACTAAGCGGATGCGGCCACGCGTTGGGGAAAACTAAGCGGATACGGCCAAGAGTCGGTGGAAATTGGCCCGAAAACAGTCCAGCGGCAAGCGGTAGCGGCTAACGTTGGGCAAAACTGACCCGAAAACAGTTCAGCGGGGGAAAACTAAGCGGATGCGGCCACGCGTTGGGGAAAACTAAGCGGATACGGCCAAGTGTTGGGGAAAAATGGCCCGAAAACAGCCCAGCGGCAAGCGGAAGCGGCTAACGTTGGGCAAAAGTGACCCGAAAACAGTTCAGCGGGGGAAAACTAAGCGGATGCGGCCACGCGTTGGGGAAAACTAAGCGGATACGGCCAAGGGTCGGTGAAAAAGGGCCCGAAAACAGTCCAGCGGCAAGCGGAAGCCGCTAACGTTGGGCAAAAATGACCCGAAAACAGTCCAGCGGGGGAAAACTAAGCGGATGCGGCCAAGCGTTGGGGAAAACTAAGCGGATACGGCCAAGCGTCGGTGAAAAAGGCCCGAAAACAGTCCAGCGGCACGCCGAAGCGGCTAACGTTGGGCAAAAATGGCCAACAGCGGTGGAGCAGGGCGGTCTGAATCTATGCATCCACATAAAATGGGGGGTAAACCTGGGGGATTTCCAGGGGGTGGTAACCCTGGGCGTGGCTGGAGACCCAAAATGCATATTCCCCTATAGGGGGGAAGGATTTTTGGAAGAGGCAGCCCCTCATGTACATGCCAAGCGGGGTGTACATGGCCCCTGTGGGTGCCTCCGTCGGTGTAAAATGG
>NW_027601183.1:60000-65000 GCF_964058835.1 Carex rostrata
AAAATTCAAATTTATTAAAAATATAAAATATGAAGTTTGGAGTTTGGAAAAAGAAAATTGGGTTGGACAATTTCGGATCTTATGCAAGTGGGTTGGACAATTTTTGGTCCAAATGAATTACAACCGTCCAAAGAGCCATTGAAACTCCAGTTTTTCCGGCTTGTAAAAATTCCCACTTTTTTCGGATTGGATGGTTCACACCCGGTGTGGACCATTTCTCAAACTTCCGGATTGTACGCGATCCAAATTATGGATGTAGGCAATACTTTTTTGATATTTTGAAAAAGTTCAAATTTATTAAAAATATAAAATATGAAATCTGCAGTTTGGAAAAAAAATTGGAAGTTTGAAACCTGAAGTTCAACAAAAAAAACGGCGCAAAAATCAGCAAAGCGGGGGCAACTAAGCGGATGCGGCCAGCCGTCAGTGAAAAATGGCCCCAAAACTGAGCGCATGCGGCCAAGCGTCGGTGCAAAATGGCCCGAAAACAGTCCCGTCGGTGCCCCCGTCGGGCTAAAATGACCCGAAAACAGTTCAGCTGGGGAAAATTAAGCGGATCCGGCCAAGAGTCGGTGGAAATTGGCCCGAAAACAGCCCAGCGGCAAGCGGAAGCGGCTAACGTTGGGGAAAAGTGACCCGAAAACAGTTAAGCGGGGGAAAACTAAGCGGATGCGGCCACGCGTTGGGGAAAACAAAGCGGATCCGGCCCAGAGTCGGTGGAAATTGGCCCGAAAACAGTCCAGCGGCAAGCGGAAGCGGCTAACGTTGGGAAAAAGTGACCCGAAAACAGTTCAGCGGGGGAAAACTAAGCGGATGCGGCCACGCGTTGGGGAAAACTAAGCGGATACGGCCAAGTGTTGGGGAAAAATGGCCCGAAAACAGCCCAGCGGCAAGCGGAAGCGGCTAACGTTGGGGAAAAGTGACCCGAAAACAGTCCAGCGGGGGAAAACTAAGCGGATGCGGCCACGCGTTGGGGAAAACTAAGCGGATACGGCCAAGAGTCGGTGGAAATAGGCCCGAAAACAGTCCAGCGGCAAGCGGAAGCGGCTAACGTTGGGCAAAAGTGACCCGAAAACAGTTCAGCGGGGCAAATTTTTGAAATTTTTTTTGAAATTCTGAAATTTTTTTGAATTTTTGAAGTTTTTTTGGGTTTTTGGACTTTTTTTGAATTTTTGAAATTTTTGAATTTTTTTGAATTTTTTTGAATTTTTTGAATTTTTTTTGAATTTTTGAATTTTTTTTTTTTTTTTTGAATTTATTTGATTTTATAAATTTTTTGTGATTTTTTGAGATTTTTTTGAATATTTTACATGGGTGATTTTGACTTGGGGGATTTTCAGGGGGTGGTAACCCTGGGCGTGGCTAGAGCCTCAAAATGCATATTCCCCTATAGGGGGGCAAGGTTTTCAAAAATGGGTGCCCCCTCATGTACACGCGCGTGGGTGTACATGGCCCCGTCGGTGCCAGCGTGGGTGGAAAATGGCCCGAAAACAGCCCAGCGGCAAGCGGAAGCGGCTAACGTTGGGCAAAACTGACCCGAAAGCAGTATAGCTTGGAAAATTAAGCGGATGCAGCCAATTGTTGGCGAAAACTAAGCGGATACGGCCAAGTGTCGGTGAAAAATGTCCCGAAAACAGTCCAGCGGCAAGCGGAAGCGGCTAACGTTGGGCAAAAGTGACCCGAAAACAGTTCAGCGGGGGAAAACTAAGCGGATGCGGCCACGCGTTGGGGAAAACTAAGCGGATACGGCCAAGTGTGGGGGAAAAATGGCCCGAAAACAGCCCAGCGGCAAGCGGAAGCGGCTAACGTTGGGCAAAAGTGACCCGAAAACAGTTCAGCGGGGGAAAACTAAGCGGATGCGGGCACGCGTTGGGGAAAACTAAGCGGATGCGGCCAAGTGTCGGTGGAAATTGGCCCGAAAACAGCCCAGCGGCAAGCGGAAGCGGCTAACGTTGGGCAAAAGTGACCCGAAAACAGTTCAGCGGGGGAAAACTAAGCGGATGCAGCCAATTGTTGGCGAAAACTAAGCGGATACGGCCAAGTGTCGGTGAAAAATGTCCCGAAAACAGTCCAGCGGCAAGCGGAAGCGGCTAACGTTGGGCAAAAGTGACCCGAAAACAGTTCAGCGGGGGAAAACTAAGCGGATGCGGCCACGCGTTGGGGAAAACTAAGCGGATACGGCCAAGTGTGGGGGAAAAATGGCCCGAAAACAGCCCAGCGGCAAGCGGAAGCGGCTAACGTTGGGCAAAAGTGACCCGAAAACAGTTCAGCGGGGGAAAACTAAGCGGATGCGGGCACGCGTTGGGGAAAACTAAGCGGATGCGGCCAAGTGTCGGTGGAAATTGGCCCGAAAACAGCCCAGCGGCAAGCGGAAGCGGCTAACGTTGGGGAAAAGTGACCCGAAAACAGTTAAGCGGGGGAAAACTAAGCGGATGCGGCCACGCGTTGGGGAAAACTAAGCGGATGCGGCCAAGTGTCGGTGGAAATTGGCCCGAAAACAGCCCAGCGGCAAGCGGAAGCGGCTAACGTTGGGCAAAAGTGACCCGAAAACAGTTCAGCGGGGGAAAACTAAGCGGATGCGGGCACGCGTTGGGGAAAACTAAGCGGATGCGGCCAAGTGTCGGTGGAAATTGGCCCGAAAACAGCCCAGCGGCAAGCGGAAGCGGCTAACGTTGGGCAAAAGTGACCCGAAAACAGTTCAGCGGGGGAAAACTAAGCGGATGCGGCCACGCGTTGGGGAAAACTAAGCGGATACGGCCAAGAGTCGGTGGAAATTGGCCCGAAAACAGTCCAGCGGCAAGCGGAAGCGGCTAACGTTGGGCAAAAGTGACCCGAAAACAGTTCAGCGGGGCAAATTTTTGAAATTTTTTTTGAAATTTTTTTGAATTTTTGAAATTTTTGAAGTTTTTTTGGGTTTTTGGACTTTTTTTGAATTTTTGAAATTTTTGAATTTTTTTGAATTTTTTTGAATTTTTTGAATTTTTTTTGAATTTTTGAAATTTTTTTTTTTTTTTTGAATTTATTTGATTTTATAAATTTTTTGTGATTTTTTGAGATTTTTTTGAATATTTTACATGGGTGATTTTGACTTGGGGGATTTTCAGGGGGTGGTAACCCTGGGCGTGGCTAGAGCCTCAAAATGCATATTCCCCTATAGGGGGGCAAGGTTTTCAAAAATGGGTGCCCCCTCATGTACACGCGCGTGGGTGTACATGGCCCCGTCGGTGCCAGCGTGGGTGGAAAATGGCCCGAAAACAGCCCAGCGGCAAGCGGAAGCGGCTAACGTTGGGCAAAACTGACCCGAAAGCAGTATAGCTTGGAAAATTAAGCGGATGCAGCCAATTGTTGGCGAAAACTAAGCGGATACGGCCAAGTGTCGGTGAAAAATGGCCCGAAAACAGTCCAGCGGCAAGCGGAAACGGCTAACGTTGGGCAAAAGTGACCCGAAAAAAGTTCAGCTGGGGGAAATTAAGCGGAAGCAGCCAAGCGTTGGGGAAAACCAAGCGGATACGGCCAAGAGTCGGTGGAAAATGGCCCGAAAACAGTCCAGCGGCAAGCGGAAACGGCTAACGTTGGGACAAAGTGACCCGAAAACAGTTCAGCTGGGGAAAATTAAGCGGATGCAGCCAAGCGTTGGGGAAAACTAAGCGGATCCGGCCCAGAGTCGGTGGAAATTGGCCCGAAAACAGTCCAGTGGCAAGCGGAAGCGGCTAACGTTGGGCAAAAGTGACCCGAAAACAGTTCAGCGGGGGAAAACTAAGCGGATGCGGCCACGCGTTGGGGAAAACCAAGCGGATACGGCCAAGTGTTGGGGAAAAATGGCCCGAAAACAGCCCAGCGGCAAGCGGAAGCGGCTAACGTTGAGGAAAAGTGACCCGAAAACAGTTAAGCGGGGGAAAACTAAGCGGATGCGGCCACGCGTTGGGGAAAACTAAGCGGATGCGGCCAAGTGTCGGTGGAAATTGGCCCGAAAACAGCCCAGCGGCAAGCGGAAGCGGCTAACGTTGGGCAAAAGTGACCCGAAAACAGTTCAGCGGGGGAAAACTAAGCGGATGCGGCCACGCGTTGGGGAAAACTAAGCGGATACGGCCAAGAGTCGGTGGAAATTGGCCCGAAAACAGTCCAGCGGCAAGCGGAAGCGGCTAACGTTGGGCAAAACTGACCCGAAAACAGTTCAGCGGGGGAAAACTAAGCGGATGCGGCCACGCGTTGGGGAAAACTAAGCGGATACGGCCAAGAGTCGGTGGAAATTGGCCCGAAAACAGTCCAGCGGCAAGCGGAAGCGGCTAACGTTGGGCAAAAGTGACCCGAAAACAGTTCAGCGGGGGAAAACTAAGCGGATGCGGCCACGCGTTGGGGAAAACTAAGCGGATACGGCCAAGAGTCGGTGGAAATTGGCCCGAAAACAGTCCAGCGGCAAGCGGTAGCGGCTAACGTTGGGCAAAACTGACCCGAAAACAGTTCAGCGGGGGAAAACTAAGCGGATGCGGCCACGCGTTGGGGAAAACTAAGCGGATACGGCCAAGTGTTGGGGAAAAATGGCCCGAAAACAGCCCAGCGGCAAGCGGAAGCGGCTAACGTTGGGCAAAAGTGACCCGAAAACAGTTCAGCGGGGGAAAACTAAGCGGATGCGGCCACGCGTTGGGGAAAACTAAGCGGATACGGCCAAGGGTCGGTGAAAAAGGGCCCGAAAACAGTCCAGCGGCAAGCGGAAGCCGCTAACGTTGGGCAAAAATGACCCGAAAACAGTCCAGCGGGGGAAAACTAAGCGGATGCGGCCAAGCGTTGGGGAAAACTAAGCGGATACGGCCAAGCGTCGGTGAAAAAGGCCCGAAAACAGTCCAGCGGCACGCCGAAGCGGCTAACGTTGGGCAAAAATGGCCAACAGCGGTGGAGCAGGGCGGTCTGAATCTATGCATCCACATAAAATGGGGGGTAAACCTGGGGGATTTCCAGGGGGTGGTAACCCTGGGCGTGGCTGGAGACCCAAAATGCATATT